>NC_133783.1:8725471-8856544 GCF_003597395.2 Chelonoidis abingdonii | reverse complement strand
AAACTTTATTAACACATTCCCGCTCTTTGTGCCAAGGTCAGTAATAAATAGGTTAAATAAGATCGGTCCCAAAACCGATCCTTGAGGGACTCCGCTAGTAACCTCCTTCCAGCCTGACAGTTCACTCCACAGATAGAACACCCTGGGGAGAAGACCCCTACAGCATGCGGTGGGGAAGTATTGTTATGGAGAATCCAGGGAGTCCCCTCACTCTAGGGGAAGCCTCAGCCAACTGGATCAACTAGCATTGTGGCTGGCTTGCTTTGTCAGACCAGCACAAAGCAGCTGAAGCGAGACGAAGGATCTGGCGCCTTGTCTGTCAGTGCCTAATTCCTGAAAATATCTGGCCCGAGGCATATGCTTTGCTAAGATACTTACCGTTCCTCTTGGCTGTGGGCCTACTCACATTCAGAGTCTCCCACGCTAAACAGACAGTCCTGAGAGTCAATTGCAAAGCTGCCATAAAAGTGCAAACAATAGCTCATTTGTTTGTTACGTTGGGCTGGAAACCCATACGCAGAAGTCATGTCAAAATCATCAAAACCATGATCAACATTTTCACAAATTGCTTCTGTATTTGTTTCCCATGAGATGTGAAAGTTAGACATTCAGGCACAGCTCCGCAAAGGTATTTAGGTGCCTAACTCCCATTGAAATAAATGGGAGTTAGGCACCTAAATACCTTTGAAGATCTGGGCCTCAGGAGGTCTAGTGAGCAACTGACGAGAGACATCTAGATGAAACTATGCTAGCAGATTTATCAGGGTGAATTTAGCACTAGTGAAGGGGTGGCTTAGCAATCCTGTAGGCTGAAGCCATCCTTTCTTTATCCACAGAAAAGACAACCGTATGCGCGATGGTAGTGAGGGCTTTCTGCATATTACCAGAATGATTCAAATAGAGCAGGTGGAGTCCTGCAAAAACAATGTTCTCCATCAGACCTTCAAATTCCTAGTGGCTCTCTGGGTCCAGCACGTCGATGTTCCTTTTAATTTTCTACTTGTATTCATTAATATGAACAGATTTTTCTTTGCATGAAAGTTTTGGGAATGCCTGGATTTGGAGAGTGTGTGGTTGGGGTTTTTTTTGGCATGGATATCTCTTTTCACATGGAAAGAAGGGGTATTGCTGTTTGCAATTTATTACATGCTATTCACCATCAATTATTCACCTTTTCATAAAGTCCTTCAATGAGGGAGCAGAATCAATCTTATGTGCTTTAGCTGACTGCTCAGACAACATGAATAATGAATAACAAATAGTCAAAGCAAGCAATTTGTTAATAAACTTTAGTCTATAAACTCTCTGAACTTGGCGAAAACTTACCAGTAAATAGCAGAAATCAGGATTAATATGTGAATGATTCCCAGAGAAAGGGTCTGATTCTCCACTGTATTTGAACTTGTGTAGCTATTTACATAGGTACAAAGCAGATGCAAAATGCTGACAAATCAGAATTATTCACTTGCTTACACAGTGGTAGCATTTAGAGTTGTTCTCCATTCACTTTGCACTGTTGTAGTTTGCTACCGAAGGCAGAAAGCAGTGGAAAATCAGTCCCCAAAGGGTTAACTCTATGAATGATTCAGCTACCTCTTGCCCTTAGCTAACTGCAGTATCCTAAAACCAGCTGTGAGTCTGGCCCATTTTGCTAAGGTGGGTGAAAACTAGTAGTGAATGAGCCAATTTTTTGATATTTTTCTTTTTAAAGGTGACAAACCAGGCATTTGAAGATTAGAAAATAATAAGTGATCAAAAGGTTTACAGCAAACTAGTGAATTAGTCAGAGGACTTCCCAGTTGTGGCAGCAGTGGCAGGGACTGTGGGCGCCCCTATCCAATACCATGTAAATAAACATCTTTCCTAGGTGCATTCCTGGCAGGGTCTCCAGAGGGTTCCCAGGAGCTTGGGCAATGCACATACTCCATGATGGGAACACTGTTAACTTTGGACAAAGCACAAACTAAATAACCAGTGACCCAGTGCAAATACAACCTTGTCTGTGCTTCCCCTGCACCTCTGTTTTTGACTTCACAAGGAAAGAGTAACTACTACCTGCTCCACGGTAGCAGAGATGAAGTACAACTCCCACCTGCTCTGGCGAATGCTGTTTTTCATCAGTACAGTGTGGCTTATTACAGGTAAGTTGTGACCATTCTTTAATAATACCTTACAGAAAACAATTTTCAACCCAAAATAGGCAGCGACTTCCACCTTCAGGCACCCGAATAGACAAGGTGGTGTCTAAAATGGGCATTTGAGCACCTCCTGCAGTTGGTTTGAATTTGAAAATTGATATCCTCAGCTATCCAAGCTATAATTTGAACCGTAACCATCTGATCTTGCAAAAATACACACAAGATTCTTTCTGTTCTTTCTGCTTTGCTTGTTCTTACTGTGCTGGTAGAGATTATTTATTTGACACCCTTTTTCTGACAGGAAAGGTTTGTTTGTTTTAAACCTCCTATTTTCCATTTGTCACCTTTACTCTTCACAGTTTGTCGTTTCTTTTCAGGGGAGGTAGTGGGTGAGCTAGGGACCAAGCAGTAATTTCAAAGGGAGATACACTAGTCATGCATAAGGAGCAGAGTTAACAAGAAGACCATGCTGTGGGGCTGTCTGAGCTGTCCTCTGTGCAGCTGAGTGAAGGAGGGAGGCAAAGGTGGCTTTAAGCAACATTTACTTCCCCTCATCTAAACCTAGGATGGCCAGGGACAAAGCAGTCCTCAGCATAAGTTAAAGCAGCTTCAGTCTAACCTACACCTGGCTGATTAAGGCTGGATCAAGCAGCCAGAGATTCCCAGGAGGTGAGAATTCCCCGGCTTGACCACTTTTCTCTCAAACATGCTCCCTGAGATAGGGACTGGTATCAGGGAGTGAGGTAGGAGCTGCTGTGGTGGCTTTATGGGATTTACTTTACACAAGGCAATGGGGAGATATCAGGGGCCCCTTTAAGATCTTTCTGTCCCCCCTTAAAGGAAATACACATACTTAACCACTCAGGATGAAGTTCACCCCAATGCTGAGGACCCCACACAAAGCCCTGTGCACCATTAGAATTCTGAATTAGGTGGTGCAGGGGCCTTGTGCAACCCCCTGAACTAAGCCAAATCTCACCCTGGGGCGCTTTGCCCGTCGCTGCGAGGGTGGCAGGCAGGCTGCCTTTGGCGGCTTGCCTGCAGAGGGTCTGCTGGTCCCGCAGCTTCAGCGGACATCCTGCAGGCATGCCTGTGAATGGTCTGCTGGTCCCTCGGCTTCGGTGCAGGCAAGCTGCCGAAGGCAGCCTGCATGCCATGCTTGGGGCAGCAAAATGCCTAGAGCCGCCCCTGTGTGGCTAAAGACAGTATTGGTGCTAACAAAACATTGGACAAGGTAGGTAGGGCTGCAAACTTTGGTTGGCTGAATTCCTAGAGGTTTCATCACATGACATTAACTTTAATTAAAAGTTAATCTTTAATTCCTGAGACTCCAGGACAATCCTGGAGGGATTGTAACTCTAAAGGTAGATATTGTGATACCTTTCTTCACACCAACAAATATATTGGCATATACAGTAACTCCTCGCTAAACGTTGTAAACTGAAAAATGTGACTTTAAGTGAAACAATGTTAAGTGAATTCAATTTCCCCATAAGAATTAATGTAAATAGAGGAGTTAGGTTCCAGGGTAATTTTTTTCATCAGACAAAAAACTATATATATATATATATATATATATACTGTGTGCACACAGTATTTTTCCTTAGTATGCCTTACTGTTAAATGATGAGCTAGTACTCAGCTGAGCCCTCAAGGGTTAACACATTGTTGTTAATGTAGTCTCACACTCTACAAGGTGGCATGAATGGAGGGACGGGAGACAGCATGGCAGACAGAGACACACACCCTGTGTGTGGGAGAGAAAGAGATGCATATTGCTCCTTTAAGTACACTGACACCACTCTAAGAACATTGCCTTTAAAAAGATCAGGAAGTTGAGACAGCAGCTGTGGCCAGCTCTCTCCATCCTCAGCCCTGTCCTGTCCCCACCCTGCTCTATATGGAGAAGGGGTAAGTGGGGGGCAGGAGTGGGGGGAGGGGACACCCTGACATTAGCCCCCCATTCCCTCCTTCCCTGCACAACAAACAGGAGGCTCCTGGGAGCAGCTCCAAGGCAGAGGGCAGGAGCAGCGCATGGCAGTGGGGGAGGGACAGCTGAACTGCTGGCAACTGGTAGCCTGCTGGGCGGCTGCTGCACAAGGAACTTGGGGAGCAGGGAGGTGATAGGGGAGCTGCCGGTCCACCCTGGTTACAAACCCCCACCAGCTAACTGCAACGGGCTGCTCTTCCGGCAAGCAGTGGACAACGCAGGCAGCTGCCAAACAACTTTATAAGGAAGCATTGCCCAACTTTAAATGCACATGTTCCCTAATTGATCAACAACGTAACCATGTTAACCGGGGTGACTTTAAGTGAGGAGTCACTGTACAGGCTTGGAGGGCTAGAAGGCCGTCCTCAGAGGAGACATTTGAGTAAATCCAACAAAGCTCAGTTTTGCTTGCGATCTAAACCAGGATTTAAACCCAGGTCTCCAAAGACAAAAGTCTAGTAGCCATTGCCGTAGTAATCCTCTCCTCCCAATGGATTTTATAGGCCAGATTATGATCTGAGTTACACTTGCATAATTCTGCAATAACACATCTGAAATTAATAGTCTGTCTCTAGATTTACATCCATGTCACTGAGAGCAGAATTTGGTCCCATGTGGTAAAAGGACACAGTTTACCTGTTTAGGTCTCAAATCTATCCACCACAAATGTCACAAAGTATTTCTGAACGGGGTGACATGCCTCTACTAAGGGCATTGCTTTGGATTTAACTTCCTTTCAGAATAGTGCATTATGGGGCCTACGCTGTTTGAGTGTCTCTTTAGTTGTGATAATATTGAGAACAGATGCTAGTAACTGTGATATGAGCCTCTAAGGACAAAAAATGTGCATGTAATAATAAATATAATAAGAATAACCTCCCTTCCTTCACCTTTTTTAGTGCTCCACTAGGATATTCCAACAGGCGGAGAAAAATGTACTTTTTTTTTATTTTTAGAAGCAGAAGCAGATAAATATGCTGTCCTGTCTGCTTGTTTTTAGATTTTACTGAAGCTGGAACTGCCGATTGTAAAAATGCTGATTTAAATGATTTGAATCATCAGGCGAAGGTAAAGACCTGTTTTTATGCACTCTGTGGTCTCATAGCTGTATGTATGTATGTACGGGGCTGGAGCTGATGAGGTTTAAGGTGTGTAAAGAAGAGGGATTTACATTGCACACTAGTCTGCAACAGTTCTTCTAGCTAGACCAGAATGAAGAGGGTCACTTTTAGTTCAGCTGGTAGAGCTGTTGCCTACTAATCAGACAGATGGGAGTTTGCACCTCAGGTGTAAGACTGTACAAGACAAGCATAAATGCAGCCATGGGCTGAAGGATTCTGCATGGAATTGTGTCTCATATTTGTATGGACTAACAATATTATTAGGAACAAATCACTCAGTGAAAAAATGGTGGGGCAGAATGTCAGGACTCTGTGCAGAAGACTCCTTTCGCACTGTGGAGGAAGGGTGGAGCAGAGGAAGGGCGATGGAGGAGCTGGGATGGGGCAGGCGGATAAGCAAATTCATTTGCTCTTATTTCCATTCTCACCATAAAGAAGGTGCACACCCACCACACTGACAGCTGCAGTTCTGAGGAGTGGTTCTGCTGACAATCCATGGATTGCAGCTTTTTATTCCTTCCACTCATGCCATCTGCAGCTCTCCTTGGTGCCACAGTAGTCTTAGGGTATGTCTACACTGCAACATAAGCCCATGCTTAAGCCCAGGCTCAAGCCTAACGGCCCTTACATCTACACTGCAATTGTACTAGCTGAGGGGTGACTCAGGGTCCCAGGACCCTGTAAGGCTGGAAGGTATGAGCTTGAGTTACACCAGGACCCAGGGTCTAAGACCTATTGCTTTGCAGTATAGATGCAGCCCTGCTTGTCTTGGGTCCTGGGAGTCTCCAGAAGTATCTCACAATTCCATGGGACAACTTTCTTAGTCTTCTCTATTCCAACAATCTGCAATCCCTTCTTTTGAAAATGGAAGCTATCCCCTATCCCCCGTGAATGAGTAGCTCAGGGCAGCATTAACCCATTCTGTTCTGATCACCGATCTGCAAGCAGGCTGTCAGAGAGCCTTCCAGGTTCGCAATGGAGAATGAACCGATCAAACCTTTTGGAAGGTGAGCTGCTTCCTGGTAATGAGCAGGGCAGGCAGTAAAGTTTTCCCACAGTGCACAATGGTCATAGGGCTAGAGGGGCCACATTTTGGGGAGGTTGCTAGGGACTCTTGGGGTCTGCTCATTGTAGTGTGGATGCCAGAGCCCTAGATTCGAGCATGGCTTAGAAAAGTCTTAACATAGGGTTAAGATACTATGTGGATGCTTAAGCCCAGGTTCCCCAATACCAGTCAGCTGTTGGGCTTATATTGCAGTGTAGACATACCCTTAGTGCTTAGGCCATTAGGAAATCAAAGCATGGTTGTTCTAACTGTCTGAACCCATATTTGGACCTACTTATTGTCTCACCTCTCTTTGCAAATTCTGTGTAATTTTGAAGGCATCAGAGGTTGCGTGTGGTGGCAGTGGGGGTAATTGTGCTTAAAAGCACTTAAAATATAAATAAAACAATATCCCAGAGCTCTCTGACAATAGCACACAAGTCTCTGCATTTATTTGTGCAGATTTGTTTATAAGCACACAAATTTCAGGTTTAGGTTAATTATTTTTAGGAAAAAATATCTTTGTTACGATAATGAAAAACACAATGAGATTTCTCTTTTCTCTGAATGTCACAAGCCTTTCCCACACTAACAATCCATTCTTTCCTCCCTCCACAGAAGTTTTCTCAGTGCTTCCTTGAAATGCTTCCCAATAAGAGAACTGAAATCAATGCCCTTGCATGGTCATTGCAACAGGTACTTGATCGCCTAAGAGAGGTTCAAGGGAAAGGTGAGGATCTTATCTTTTATTGGAAAAACTCTTCACTTTTACCTGAAGGGGAATCTATGTTCATAGTGTACTAGCCAGAGGAATTCTTTGGGCATCATTAATGATGGGCTTGAACCAGAATGTCAGATTCAACCCCCTTCAGCTCTTCCAAACCCGCCTCTCCTGCTCTTTGCCGGCTGACAAAATGAGAACTTACCAGTCTGAAGTGGAAACAGCAGGAAAAAAATCATGATTAAGTCCCAGCTCCTCAAAGGTACTTAAGCTTAAACCTAAATACCTTTTAAGATCTGAGCCTAAGAAACTTCACAGGGGTCTGTGCCATCAACAGCTATAGATGCTGAACCAGTGATCTCACAACAGCCTGTCCCTTGACCTCAGACAAGCAAGCTTAGATGTGGTTAGTCAACGACATCACAAAGGCCTAACCCTTGAAATCAGACCAGAAAGCCAGAGGTGTAGCACCAGCAACCTCAGAGAAGCCTTTGCCTCAATTTCTACCCAGGAAGAGAGAGAGATTGAACTGGATTTGGAGAAGAATTGTCCAAGCCCTGAGTTCCTTAACAGCCTCCCTTCTTCTACAGGTAGATCTGTCCCCTTGTTGGTCTCCTTCTCCTTCATGGGGACAGAGGGGAAAAGGAAGATCTGCCACCAGTGTCCCTAACCCCAGCAAGGGTAAAGGGCCCTCGTCAGTTCTGTCTGCTCTCTAGACGCTTCACAGTAGGCTGAGATGCAAATCTGCGAATCTGAGAGGCAAGAGATATTCTCCTATGCAGCTCCATACACTGCACACATGTATGTACCTACATCCTTGTCTGGATCGCTATGGGCCTGGATGGGGGTATGGATTCCTTCCAGATACATATATTCCTTGGGTCCAGGTCACCTCCTTCGCCAAGTCCAAACACAGAAGATGATGCAATGATGTTTACTGAGATTTTGGAAGCAATATTGTCCATTTCTCCGGACAAGTCCTTTCCTCACAATCTACATAAAATGGGAGGATATTAGTGCTTACAACTTGGCTTTAGACCAGAGGTATTCAAAGCTGGGGTTATGCCCCTGAGTAAGTAGTGAAGAGTATTATTCTGGGGATCACATTTTCTACAGAATCTAAGACTATGTCTACACTGGAGCTGGAAGGTGTAACTAGCTCTGATCAGCCTAGCATGCTAAAAATATAAATATAACCATGGTGGTTCAGATCCTGTCTGAAACCGTAAGTATATACTTGGGCAGCTTGCCAGTTCCACCCCTTGTGTTGCCGTGTCTACGCTAGAGATACTAGTTAGCACACTAGCTTGATCAGAGCTAGTGTGAATATTTCTCCTTGAACTGGATATTACTAACTTTTCAGCACCAGTGTAGCTAAACTGTAGGATGTTATTAAAAACAAAATGTTTCTAGCCTTTCATGTTATAGGAAATGAAAGTAGCTGCAGTAAGTAGGTCTACTGAATCTGCAGCACTGAGGAATGGGCAGTTTATCATATTTTCCATAAAACTGTGTAATATCTGAATTATTTGAAATGTGATATTTTCAAATTTCTCTGCACTGATTGTAAATGCCAACCTGAGCCATACACAACATGATGTACTTTTAAAACATAACAACTAGAGCTGGTCGAGAGTATTCTATCAAAACAGTTCTTGATGGAAAATTGTGTTTGACAAAGCTAATATTTTCATGAATAGTGTGTGCTCTGAGCCTCCTGAGCAAGAGAGAGAGACAAAAGCATGGAAGAGAATGTGTACCCTAGACTTGATGGTGATAATTGCATTGAGTGCAATTATGACTTGTTTCAATCACATGTAGCTGGGCTTCTTCTCTGCCTCAATGGGTCCTGTGCTTCTTTTTAGCAGTGGGTTAGGATAGCATCTTGTCTCTCAGAATCCCTCCTTCCCCCAGAGTATAGTGGGCAGGTAAATTCTGTCTCCAAGTGGTCTTCCCATTTCTGGGCCTGTTAAGCCCTTACTGCTTCACTGGGACTTCTGGCCTCCTCAGTGGACATCCAGTGAGAGGAAAAGAGGGGGTTGGGGGCAGTCCCACCCTCTACTCCAGGCCCCAACCCAGGAACCTACAAGTAACAGCCTCATGCTGCTAGCTGCTAGCTTCCCTGGGTTACTTCCCCATGTCCCTTGGCTTATTGTTCCCACTTTGCTTGGGCAGGGTTCCTCCCAATCCTCCTACTGGGGGAGAGAGAGTCCCTAGTCTCTAGTAGCCCTTCCAGGTGTGGCAGCACCACATCAAATGCACAGCTCAATCTCTCCCCTCTGGCAGAGTCCTTTTCTTCAGGTCTTTGGACCTAGAAGGGTCCTTAGCTCCTATTTAGGGTAGGGTTTCTCCCTTGGTCCTTGTCAGCTGCCACACCACTCAACTTCACTCTCACGCCTATCACCCACACTGACAGGGGTGGGGGGGGGAGGCTTTTAACCCATACTGGCAGGTGTCTTAATTAACCTGGAGTAACCCCTGCTCAGTTACCAGCAGAAGAGGGACCTGCTTATTCTGAGGCTAATACCTTCCTTCCCTGTACTCTCCTGTAGCTGTCTGGCCTGACCCTATCACACACAGCATAATTTTGTAAGGCTGCCAAATTTCCAATGCTCTGAATTATTTTCTCTTTCTAAAGCTTGCAATGCCTTCATGACAAAAAATTGCAGTGTCCCAGAAGCACCCAAAAATGGTGGTCTTGTGTGTATCAGCATTGACAGTGTCCACTACTGCAAGCCAATGTGTAATCAGGTATTGTACATGTTTTACAGTTAGTATTATAGTAACTCAGTGCATTAATACAGTAGCCCTTCTACCTTGAAACGTATGTGTTGAAACCTCTGGTGTTATCTCTCCTCTTCTTTTCTAGTTCTTTTCTGCACCCATCATAGACATATTTGAATGCTTAGATCACAGTGTTAAGTTTGAAGGCTACCCTTAGCCTAATTTTTCTATGAACATATGTCCCTATATTGCTGCGCATTTATTGTCTGTATTGGGGAGAATGATGCTTGGAATAAGAAGGATTTTGCAGAACAGAATCGTGCTGTA
The DNA here is from genome assembly GCF_003597395.2 of Chelonoidis abingdonii. Classification (NCBI taxonomy): domain Eukaryota; kingdom Metazoa; phylum Chordata; order Testudines; family Testudinidae; genus Chelonoidis; species Chelonoidis abingdonii. The sequence goes on along the minus strand of NC_133783.1, from coordinate 8,846,478 downwards.
TTTTTTTTAGACCTGTCTGAAGGAAGATTGCATTATGACTTCACATTATGCTTGGTTTATTGGATTTGTTGGACTCCAAACACCTAGTCACCTCCTTTGTTGTCTCATGGAGTCCTGATACTTCACTTCTTGTTCCCCATTTTAGTTCTAAGGCAATAATCCTTAATTTTACACCTTAAATCATACCTCCTTAATGTTATTTCCTCCCAAGGTTTGTTATCCTATAATTGCCATCTGATTATATTTCCCTTTTTTTTATCATAGTTTCAGATCCTTTTAAATTCCTTCTTAATGGCTTTCTTCTGACTCCCTCCAATTTTCCAATTAATATTGTAACTACTGATATATAACCACATATATACGAATGAAGGCCTTGATTCTGCAAACATGTATACATTTATTAACACAAGTACTCTCACTGAAATCCAGTGGACTAACATTACAGTTTATTGTAGTAAACATGATTCAGTGATGTCATCTAATTCACAGAATTTCTTTCATGCGTGTTACACAAGGGTTATGACTTTGGATTTCTGAGACGAAGTAGGGTATCTGAGAAATGTGGAGCATCTACTGGTTATTCCTGGACAACACAACTAGTTGGTGGAAACAGGCTGGCTGATTGTATCTGTGAGTATTTTTGAAACCTATTGTTATTTAAGACAGTTGTTTTCATTTATGGACCCCTAAAAAATTTCAAATGGAGGTGAGGACCCTTTGGAAATCTTAGATATAGTCTGCGGCCCCCTGGAAACCACTGATTTAAGAAAACTCCCAAAATTCTAACTAGCAATTATTCCAATATTGGTATTAGTACTGTTTTATTTACTGCAGGTTTAGAAATACTGTTAGTTTTAAACCCACAGTAAAGGAAAGGTCAACTTTGTGTTTCAACTTCGATAATTTTTCACATTTATTAGCCAGTAATCATCTTGGCGCATGCGGTACCTTTTATGACATTATACCTGAACATATATTCTACTTTGTTTTTGTGTGCTTGGTGATCAATGTGTGGATTGTAACGTCTTCTGTAGATAGTGTATCAATGCGTGGAATAATATTAGTAGGAGGGATTGCCATTTAGTGCACAAAAAACCAAACCAGGGACCTGTTGTGCAAGGCACTATAAAAAGGCAGTTTCTTCCCCAAAGAGTCTAAATAAATAAGATGGACAAAGGGGAGCACGCAGAAAGCAGTATCATCTACCATTTACAGATGAAGACTAGAGAGATTACATGTCACACATGAAGTCTGTGAGAGAGCCAGGAATGGAATACAGACTTTTTGAGTCTTACTTCAGTGCCTTGCCCACAAGGCCATCCTTCCTGTGTTTGGTGAAAGCATTCCACTCTTAACTATGGAGACTCATTTCACTCTTACTTGAGCTGATTGCGAGCGTCAAAAAATGGAGCAGCTTTATTTCAGACAGCAAATGCTGTTCCTGAGCTTCACTTGGTAGGGGTGGATTTGGTTTCTCTGGGGCCACTACCCAAACTCCCCTGCCATGCCTAGTCCACTGTTTTCAGCTTAGTAATTAATCTCCTTTTGTCTTTACAGCCTCACCCATTGCCGTGAGTGGAGTCAAGTCTGCATACTTCCCCGCTCACATGTGCTGTCAACAAACAATAGCCAACGCCACTGCTGAACGCGAGCAGATAGAAATCTTCCTCAGAGAACTTGCTGAGGCTGAGAAGGATGTCTCTCAGGAACATGAAATGGCAAATCATTGTATATTGTGTGGTAACTAGGTGTATGGTTCAACAAACATAGTGCAGGCAGGTGGGTTACTATATTTGTAATTGCCATAGGATATTGTAAAAGCTAAAGGCAGGTCAATTCATATCAAACTAATGGGATAGTTCTCAGATCAATGAACATGTGGCATTTTTAGGAAGGGTTGAAGAGCACATCCATCATTTGAACTAATTTCAGCCCTTAGACGCTTACAGATACGGAGTTTGCATAGAATTCAGAGCTGAAGCTAAGGCAGTATGGTCTACTTCCCAACATATGTATCATGCAATAAAGAACGTGTTCCGTTATGTAGATTAAATTTGTTCAGTGCCAATGAAAGATACTTAATTGACAACCTTGGAGATCGAAGTCTTCTCTTTATCTAGGGAACTGATAGTGCATGAGTAGTGAATGTGCAAACTTTCCTCATGTCAGTTTGACAATCCTGGACCAATTTTTTTCAGCAGTACTACTGTCTAGCCAGTTATTTCCCATTTTGTAATTGTGCGTTTGCTTTGCACTTATCTATATTGAATTTCATCTTGTTGATTTCTGACCAATTCTCTAATTTATAAGGTCATTTTGAAATTAAATCCTGTCCTCCAAAGTGCTTGCAACCACTCCCAGCTTGGTGTCATCCACTTTAGTGGTTTCATAAGTTATTTTTGCCACTTCAGTGACCCTGATTTTGTTGTTTAAGTGGTCTTTACCACTAGTGGTCCCTTTAGCAGTCTCTGGGTTGATTTTAGCCACTTAAATGGCCCGTTTTGCCATTTTAGTGTGGTCGCTTCTTCCATTTTAGTGGCCTTTGGGGTGACTTTTCCCACTTAGATGTTCCCGGTTCTACCCCTTTAGTGGTCTAAGAGGTGTTTTTTGCCACTCAGGGAGTCCCATTTTTTCCACATTAGTGGTCTCGGATGTGATTGCCATTTAATTGGTCCTGGGGGGTGGTTTTGCCACTTTTGTTACCTTACTAGTACTATCTAGTGCTTACTAGTACCATATTAGTGCTAACTCTGAGGTGACTTCTCCTACTTAAGATATTCCAGTTTTAGTACTTGCATAGTTTCAGTTTTGCTGCTTTAGAAGACTTTTGCCACTTAAGAAGTCTAAGGGGGGGACTTGCCACATAAATCATCCCATTAAAGAGCTCATTTAAGTATCTCAGTATGGTGACTTTTGTCACTTAAGTGGTCTCAATTTTGCCACTTAGTGGGGTGTTTTGGCATTTAAGTGGCAAAACTGATATGATTTCCATGGAAAAATTACCCCTGCAACTACTTAAATCAACCTAGTAAAGTGGAAAAATTGAGACACTCCTGAGCCCTTTTAAAGCGCTTTTAAAACTCACCCCAAACCAATGACAAAACAAAGGTCATGTATGTGAAGATTCTGAGACTACTTATGTGTCAAATCTAAGACCATTTAGTGAATATGGAATGATGGCACTGAAATATTAATTACATTTTTAAAGTAGACACATTTTTATATAGGTCATTTTGTTAAAAATTCTATATTTTATTTATAACATATTAACTGTCCCTTCAGGAAGGTATCCCGTCTGTGTGTGTAAAACAGGCTTGTCTTTTTTTAATAGCCTGGTCTACAAATAGAGTGCAAAATACCCTGAAAAGTGTTTCAGATTGGACTGTATGCCATAGAAAAGTGATGATATAACAGTGCCTGGAGTCCCATCAATGGTATAACGATATAGCAAGTCCGATTATATGACGGCTTGGAAATTTTGCATTAACCGTTTAGAGATGCGTCACGGTCCACTGTGGTAAAAGCTATTTACTCAGTTTGGTCAAACCTAGCAGACTTTTTGATAAACAGATAAAATGAGATTAGCTGGGTTCATTGCCAACACAGCAGAGCAAATAGTAGCTTACATAAGCTAATGAAAAACAGATTAAAAAACCTGTGCAAGTATATCTGTGTTCAGTGAAGACCCATGTGCCGTTATTCCTTTAAACAGATTAGATACAAATGGACCTCTTGCACTAACTTCTAGTCTATGGCCAATGTCACACAAACCTCCAACTTCTGCCTACATTTTTTAACAGAGCAGGAGCAAAGTTAATGATACTCAAGAGCCAAGAACGCTGGAGAGTTTATATACTTTAAATGCCCGTGGACATGCCTTGCTGAAAATGTCTGTAAGTTCTGAGTTTCGCATAGGAAAAAAAGTGTCATTATTTCCCCTTCCCCTGTTACTTAGCTACCCTTAGCAATGAACTGTGTAATGAACTCAATTGATGGTTATAAGCAAGCAGCATAAGTCACTTTTGCCACACACAAAGGCTAGACAGTTGGGAGAGAATGCTCTACTTTTCCATGCCCTGCTAGGATCATAAATGTTTCTGGTTATTTTACCTTGACCCTTCAATTAAGCACTAAATTCTTCTTCAGAGGATTTAACCACAGAGGGCTGCTAGCATGGAACTTTTCTAGGCACCATTGATGATGTCACTTGTAAGAGTTTTGAGACACTTGGCCTTGAGCTTGCAGCAGCCCATCCTCATGCATTACCTTCAGAGAGGTACAGATCCCTTAGCTGCGTGAAAGATTTCAAAAACTTCCAACCACACCCCTTCTATACTTCCCTGTCTGAATCCAATCCAATACTGAAGCAGGTTTGGTAGAAGAGATACACAATGATTTGATCTCTCATTTAAGTTTGGAGAAGGACTGAGGCTAAGCCCATTTTGCTAAAAATCTAATCACCGTTTAGCAAGTTAAATGAGAAACATGAAGAGGAAAAGAATACTTAGTTGTTGGTCACCTGGTGCAGAAGGCGAGAAAACAATCCCAGGTCCTTTTCAAAGATGGCACTAATCTGTGTTGGGTGACATAGTTACAGAACATGAGAACAAACAATTATGAAACATAAACAGAGGGTTTGGTGGCTACTTAGTTTTCTAAGTAATCTGAGTCTGGAAGGTTTTTGTTCTATTTTTTTGTTGACTGTACACCATGTCCACAGCTCTGATAACAGACATCCCCCACAGTTTGTGTTCTTTTTCATATCAGTTCCTTTTTCCAATCCTCATGACTATTAGCAGAAAGGGCATTGTTATGCTGCACTTAACCCTCAGTAGCAGGGCTGGTACTAGCACCAGCGAAACAAACAGGTGCCTAAGGTGGCACATTTCCAGGGGGTGGCAGTTTGGCCAGTTTTTTTTTTTGTTTTTTTTTTTACATTCATTTCCTCCCCTCTCACAACCCTGCAGAAGCGGAGCCAGGAAGCAGCTGGGGATCCAGCACGGGAGCTGAGAACCCACGGGACCCTGGGAGCTGTAATTCCTTGTCTAGCTCCCTGCCTTTAGAGCCAGCCCTGGAGAAGGGAAAGAACTACATTTCCCAGCAATCCCTTGGCAGCTATTAACAAGAAAGGCAGGCGTAGGGAGTGAGGTAGCTGATCCATGCTGCGAGTCGAAAGAGGTGGCACTGTGAATGGGGAACAAGTGTGCCCAAGGAGTAGAACGCTTTGCCCCAGATATCCCCTTCAGAAGACTTCCCCAGACTGCTTCACGGATACTGGTGTGACCTCATCTTGCAGCCCACAAAGAAGAAATTGGGTGGACTAAATGGACAGTGCACATCTCTATCTGAAGCCTAGCAAGGGAGGTACGTGGATCCAACTAGAATTTAAAATGAAAAGTAAGGGAGGGGAGGGTCTGCTAGGGGACTTCAGCAGCTTTAGATACAGTACCAGGCACGTAGGAGGATTTCCACTTCTGAGCCATGGAAGCAGAAATTGACTTTTCCTTTCCAGATTTAGCTAATATTCAGAAAGGGAATCTAGCACCTGCCTTCCAGATTTGAACACCCTCAAAATTCAGGAGTGCTCAAGCTCAATTTAGGCCGCTGTTACTTCATTTCTCCCAAATCAAACATACTGATCCATTGGAACTTGCTGTAGAAAAAGTAGGATAAGAAATGAAGCAGCAATAAATGCTTCCCAGTGGTTTTTAGGACTGGAATTGCTATTTTCAACAGCTGTTTCCCTTTAAAAAAAAGTTTTATTTGTTTAAAAGGAAGACAGTAATATTGCATTGGCAAATTCCCCATAGAAACAAAGAGTGGAACAAAAGAATAATAAAGGCACCTCAACTTATCCTCATTTATGTAGGACAGTCTTATAATATGCATCCAGATATCCTCCAGGTCACACACGCTGAACTGTTCCACTTTACTGTAGTTTGTTGTACCATGCTGGGAACCAATCCTGTCTGTGTTCTGTGCACATCCAAATTCTTGCTGAATCGACTGCCGGTGACTACAGGACCAGGGCTGATGGGACAGCAGCGGGCAGTAAGGGGAGAGCCCAGGCTGGTGCAGGGAGTTGGGTGGGGGGAAGGCATGGGACGTGCGGAAGGGCAGGAGTGAGGCCGGAGCGCGCAGGGAGTGCGGGGATGGGGGGGGAGCCCAGGCTGGGCAGCAGGGGGTGCGGGCGGGCAATTGTGGCTCCGGTTGAGGTGGGGAGCCCGAGGTGGGGGTGGGCGGCAGCAAAAAACCTAGAGCTGGCCCTGCTCAGTAGCCTTCCCTCTCATTAGCCATTATCATCAAGGACACTGAAGGTCATTTTAAGGCAACTGTACTTTGTGCATCTGAGAAGTGAAGTTACAGCTTTAAAAAGTCAGTAAATAAAAAAACCAGACTGTAAAATTATCCAGAATATTTGATTTCAGCCCAATAACTAAACAGAACAGTCCTCCTTTATTTATTAGATGGAAGTGGAAAAGGATGCCAAGGGAAAGAGAAAAAAGTCTTCTGGTTCAATCAGTTACAGTGCAGGCAGTAGCTTAATTCCCTACATGTGAGACAAAAAGTATTGCTATCTCCTTTCAAAAGAAGCAGATTTGTTTCTCTCTTTTTTCACCAAAATAAAGAACTCTAGTCTTTGAGCCTTGTTCAGACAAAACTCTTACAGACTTTTGCCCGACTAAGAACAACGGGACTTAGCCTCTTGATGATTATTATTTAAAGTTGACATAATAGTGACCAATAAAGGGACAGACTACAGAGTATGATCAGTGGCACATGTTTATGCCAGATTTACACAGATCAGAATGTGGCTCAGAGCAAACCCGCATGGTAGTGGAAAGTATTAACCACATATAGCACAAATCATCCTATTAAATGCAGCACAAGAAGGGCAGAATCAGGCCCATAGTCTTTTATGACATTGAATGTGTTTGACATAAAATGCTGGAGGTTGCTTTTAAATAAGCTTTTAATTGTCCTAGTCCCTCCTTTCCAAAATATTCAGTTTGAGAAGTGCTAAGGCACACAAACTTCAAGACATATTTAAACCTAAATAATCACATTCTGTTTTCCATAGTAAATTCGCTCACTACAATTCAGGGGAAATTCCTGCAGCATGTGTGTTTTAACTTGCCACAGTTTGTATATTACATTTGCACAATTGAACTTTGACCACTGGATTATAAAGCACATAAGAATTCTAGCCAAGGGATGGGGATAGCTTTGTGTTGTCACATTTGGAATTTTGTGAAAAAATTAAAAACCCAGTCAACCAAAAACCCAACAACAAGAAGAAATGGTCAAAACAGAGGAACGAGTTTTCAAACCAAACAGACACAAGACTGTTGTTAATTAATAGCAATGACTATGCCATTCATTGCACTGTTCCCTTTGAGGGAAAATATATTCAGCTTCTATCAAACTATAGATAGATAGATATAGATATTGTACCGGCCTTGGCCGGGGCTCAGCTCCTGGTCGCAGGGGCTGAGCGAATGAAGTCGGTAGTCCGAGCCCTTTGGTAGGGCCGGGCGGCGAACGAACAGTTTTCGGGGCTCCGGTCCTTTTGTGCAGGACAGAGCAACAAGTAGTTTAGGGGGCTCGGTCCTTTTGGGGCGAGCAGAGCAATCGGCGTTTAGGGGGCTCGGCCCTTTGAGGGAGGACGCCGTAGAATAATGGGGTAATCGGGTTAAGTAAAGGGGGGGAGTTGCACCTTTTCAGGTGTGGCAGACGCAGGCCCTCCCCATCAATAGCCGTTCCAGCAGGAGAAAAAGAAACAAGGCAACTAAAAAAACAAAAAAGTGACAGGCAAGGTCCGCCGCTAAGCGCCAAGTCCAAAACAAAAGTAGAGGGATAACCTGAGCACCGAAAACCACCATGAAAACCGCGAATATTAACGTGAGCAAGCAGGGGGTGCCCACGAACACACTGAACCGAAATGGTAACAAGTCAGGAGAGTCACTGGACCGAATGCACACAGAACACAGGCTACGGAAGGCACTCTGCTAGCGAGCAACAAACTGACTATAGTCAGCCGCCTGGGTGCTTCCACCTCCCCTCTGGGGTACCTGCGCTTCGCCGGCGTCGTCAGGGTTCCGATCATAGGTTCTCAGCCGGTCTCGGCGCAGGGGGTTCCAGTCCAGTCCTCGGATACCGGGTTTCAGGTGGTCCCTTCAGTCCTCAGCGTCCTGGGGTTTCAGGGGTCCGGTCCACTCCTCGGGGTACCGGGGTCCAGGCGGTCCGGTCCAGTCATCCGCAGGGCGAGCATCCGAAGGCGCGGCCCGCTGCTCTGGGTGCTGGCCCCAGGGGAAGTCAGGCCAGGACCCCTCCGGATACCGAGCGTGGGGTAAGCCGGGCCCAGCGGGAGCTCGGGCACCCACATCTGCCTTCTCCGGCGGCCTCCTTCTAACTGAGGGCTGGGACCGGGTTTTTATACTTCCTGTCCCACCCCCTGACTTCCTGGGGGCAGGAACAGGCAGAGGGGGCCTTGAACGTCCGGTCCCGCCCCTTGACTTCCTGGGGGCGGGGATAGGCGGCCGGGCCTCTGCCCGGGACTGCAGGGTTCCTAGCCTATTCCCTGTCTCAGGAGCGTGGGGGAGGGGACCCCCCTCGCTACAGATATAGATATAGATATATATAGCTCTCAGGGCTTACCATGCTTTTCAGACTAACATAGTTACCTTGTGTCTTTTTGGTGCTATTTACAAGTGGTCATAATTACAAAGATATGTGCTACTTGTTTTTCTTTTTGTCCTATGTTGGTCAGTTATGGTCATAAAGAAAAGCACAATCCAAGAAACAAGTGATATGAAGTACAGTGCAGTCAATTAGATGTAGGAAGAGTAGTAGGAACTATAGCAAGTTAATATAAAGTTATATATACAGTGTCCTGCAGAATCTCAGCAGCTATAGGCCTGGGAAAAGCTGAGTTTTTGTGATGGATCCTATTAAATAGTTGCTATTTGTGAGTAAGTTTGTAGCTTGTTTAGTTGCAGGATTCTTTGTCCATTAGGCCTGGTTATACAGTTCCATGCAAAGAGATCTGGGGCATATGCTTCATTTTCCAGATCACCACGGCAACAGGGGGGAGAAACATCAGAAAGCTCATTATCATCACTGAAGCAAAGATCACCAGGATTATTGTCCATGGTGCCAAGACAGTGTCCACCATGATTTCCTCTCTTTTAAGACCTGAATCTGTGAAGAGAAAACACACTTAAGTCTTTTTCTAAAAAGTCTGCTTGAAGATTACAGTAACTCCTCACTAAATGTTGTAGTTATGTTCCTGAAAAATGAGACTTTAAGCAAAATGCTGTTAAGCAAATCCAATTTCCCCATAAGAATTAATGTAAATGAGGGGGTTAGGTTCCAGGGACATTTTTTTCAAAAGCCAAAAGACTATATATATTGTGTGTGTGTGTGTGTATATATATATATACACACACACAGACAATATAGTCTTTTGGCTATATTTACACACACACACACACACACAGAGTATAAGTTTTAAATAAACACTTTAATACTGGTACACAGCAATGATGATTGTGAAGCTTGGTTCAGGTGGAGGAGTCAGAGGGTGGGATATTTCCCAGGGAATGCCTTATGTTAAATGATGACCTAGATATTGGCTGAGCCCTCAAGGGTTAACTCTCACACTTTCCAAGGCAGCATGAATGGAGGGAGGGGAGGGGAGCAGCATTGCAGACAGAGACACACAGCATGTGTGTGTGTGTGCGCGTGTGAGAGAGAGAGGCGCATTTCCCCTTTAAGTATGCTGACCCTACCCTTAAGTACACTGCCTTGTTAATTAGATCAGCTTGCTGAGACTGCAGCTGCTGCCAGCAAGCTTCCTCCATCCTGAGCCCTGCTGTGTGTCCCCTCTGCTCTATGGAATAAGGGGTAAGCGGGGTGCAGGAGCAGGGGGAAAGGGGATACTCTGACATTAGCCCCCGTCTTCCTTTCTTTCCTCACTGCACAGCAAGCAGGAGTCTCGGGGAGCAGCTCCAAGGCAGAGGGCAGGAGCAGCACATGGCAGTGGGGAGAGGGAGAGCTGCAACTGATAGCCTGCTGGGCAGCTGCTGCACACAGAACTTAGGGGAGCGAGGAGCTGACAGGGGAGCTGCCTGTCCTCTCTGGTTCCAAGCCCCCACCAGCTAGCTCCAACGGGCTGCTCTTCCTGCAAGCAGGCAGCTGCCAAACAATGTTATAAGGGAGCATTGCACAGCTTTAAATGAGCATGTTCCCTAATTGATCAGCAATGTAACAACGAAACAACATTAACCAGGATGACTTTAAGTGAGGAGTTACTGTACCAGAGGCATTGCACTCACTTTACTTAGAATAAGGACATGACATGGAGAAAGAACACTTTAGTTTGAATATCAAGAATCATTGTTGTCTGTAATATCTCATTAATAAAGCTAGTACTTTTCATCTGTAGATGTTGCCCACTTTTGTAAAGTGCATTAGCAACCCTGCTTTACAGGTTGGGTTAACTACCACAGCAAACAAATGGCCCAGAGGGGACTACAATCCAGAATGCTTGACTGCCAGCCTAGCACATGCTGCACTGGATCACACCTTCATAATCTTCTGGAGTTTATTTCAGATTAACAATGTTTATTGTTCCGTAAACAATCAAATTCAGGACAGTAAATAATTACAACAGCCCTGTGAGGTAGACATGTATTGTTCAAGCCCACACAGTAAATCAGATCTAGATGTAGAACTAAGAAATCCCGGATCTCAGTCCCCAGCACACGAGAGTCTTGTTTACACAGAGGAAAACATGCAAACATTTCCCATGGGTGCCAGCACCAGGTCACCTTCATTGATCTTAACAAGCAGCCAGCTTTGGTGTTAAGTACTGCATCAGTTAGACCTGCTCTGAACAGCATTACCTGAAATGGATGTCAGTGGCCTGTCTACTCTGTGGTGCCCAATGTCACTGACACTAGTGGAGCCAATTCAGAGTTTGGAAAATGTTTACACAAGACTATAGAAAGAAATACAATGGCAGGCACTGCCCCCTACAATCAGGCCTAGTTGTTGGAGCATAGGTCACAGCTAGATGGAGGATTAGTCCTGAACCAACCTTGGATGTGGAATCGAGATCCAGAGTCCAGGTCCAGGCCAGAGGTCAAAGCTGGGTGGTCAGAGTTCAAAGACAAACCAAGTTGGTACCGAAGCCAGGGTCCAGATACATGCCTAACGTTGAAAACCAGATAGTCAGAGTCTGAGGGTGTGGCATGGGTGGTCAGGAGGCAGAAACAAGGCTGGAGTAGGTCAGTGATGAGGCTAGAGTGAAGCTAGTGCCGGGTAAGGGCGGGGCTCAGGCTGAGGAGAAGGTTGGGAGTTGCTGGCGTCTGATGCACTGTGTGGCACCAGGAGGATTCTTGTTGCTCTGCCTGAGCTGCAGCTCTGCAGGGGCTCTGGAAATACTTGATCCTGGGGTCATCTGACCCAGGCTCTGCTCAATGATAGGCTGCCCCTGCATGCCTAGGGGCTGACTCACTGAAGGCCCAGATGAGTGCTGAGGCCAGGTTTACATTACACACTTACATCAGTATAACTATGTCTCTTGGGGGCTGAAAAATCCACCCCCCAAGTGATGTAGTTATACTGACCTGACCCCTGGAGTAGACATTAGTCCACAGGAGAGCTTCTCCCATTGACTTAGCTGCTGCTTCTCGTGGAGGTGAATTAACTACGCTGATGGAAGAAGCTCTCCTGTTGGCATAGTAGCATCTTCGCTGTAGCAATTTAGTATAGACCTGCCCGAACTCATCGCAGCAGGTGAGCGATCAGCCCTAGTTTGGCTGGGAGTTTGCTTCACACGCACAAGGTTCATTCATTATCCCACTCAGATTTGTCAGTGCTAGCCATGCACCTTTAGAAAACAGATGGTTTCTAGGGGACTAAACACTAGCTTAGAATAATTATTAGGTATATGTGTAACGGGATCATTCTTAGAGGCTCCCCCGAGATCCGGCCCCATTGTGCGAGGCATTGTACAAGCCCGTGGAAATAGACTGTAAGCTCTTTGGGGCAGGGACCAATGAGACAAGACAGTCAAAGGGTGGGAAGGGTGGCACCATATGGCCATGGTGACACAGCTGGTTGCTAGCAGAGCAGGATGAGAACAACAATCCTAAATGCAGACAGCAACTTTCATGTCAAAAAGGATTCCAACGTACTTTACAACCTGAAATATGAAATGAAATACAAACGGTCCCCAAGGATCCCTTCATCCACCAGTGAAATATAGCTACCTCCGGGTGAAGCTGTCTAATATCAGATAGCACCACCATGTAACAATCTAGGACAAGAGGCAAAGATACTTTTTCTGATTCAAAATAGAGTGGAAATGATGGAAAAAGGAAGAATTTATCCACAACACCAGACTTAATACTTCCTACTCTTTCAAGAAGATCCATGAGATCGAATGGGACTGTAAGTAGGCAACACCTCATTGTAACAGCCTGTCAGAAAGACAGCAGCAGCTCAGGCAGTGTATGGTTGCTCCAACTTCATTGTGGTGCTTTGATTTACTACTGGGGTTTTGGCTCAGCAGGAAAGGTGCTGTCTGTCAAGTGCTGTGGGTCAAGTCTATCCTACACACTCTAGCTTATGATAGGGTCCCATCAAAATGGGATATAGCTGGAATAATGAACTCTTTTCAGAGTGGTAGCCATGTTAGTCTGTATCAGCAAAAACAATGAGGAGTCCTTGTGGTACCTTAGAGACTAACAAATTTATTTGGGCATAAGCTTCTCTGGTATTCAGGCCAAGCACCTCCAGACCTCAGTTGTTTTGAGATAATAGTAATCTTATTCAAAAAAGCAGGAGAAAGCAACATGAAATTGTGAGGATCACTCAGTGTTTAAGGTTCTTGCCAGAGCTCTGCTTTATTCTAGGGCTGTCGATTAATCGCAGTTAACTCACGGGATTAACTCAAAAAAATTAATCGTGATTAAAAAAATTAATAGTGATTAATCTTATTGTTAAACAATAGAATACTACTTGAAATGTATTCAATATTTTTGGCTGTTTTTCTACATTTTCAAATATATCTATTTCAATTACAACACAGAATACAAAGTGTACAGTGCTCAATTTACATTATTTTTATTAAAAATATTTGCACTGTAAAAATGATAAAAGAAATAGTATATTTCAATTCACCTCATACAAGTACTGTAGCGCAATCTCTTTATCCTGAAAGTGCAACTTACAAATGGAGGCTTTTTGGTTACATTACTGAACTTAAAAACAAAACTATGTAAAACTTTAGAGCCTACAAGCCCACTCAGTCCTACTTCTTGTTCAGCCAATCGCTAAGAGAAACAAGTGTGTTTACATTTACGGGAGCTAATACTGTCCACTTCTTAATTACAATGTCACCTGAACGTGAGAACCAGGGCCGCCCAGAGGATTCAGGGGGCCTGGGATCTTCAGCGGCGGGGGACCCCCACTTCGGCAGTAATTCACTGGCGGGGGGTCCTTCTGCTCTGGGACCCGCTGCTGAAGTGCCCTGAAGACCCGTTGTGAGGTCCCCCTGCTGCTGAATTACTGCCGAAGTGGGAGCTGCTGCCGAATTACCGCCGAAGACCTGGCAATTCGGCGGCAGGGAAGTGGAAGAAGCTCCGGGGGGCCCGGTTCGCGAGAGTTTTCCGGGGCCCCTGGAGCGAGTGAAGGACCCCGCTCCAGAGTCCCCAAAAAACTCTCATGGGGCCTCCTGCAGGGCCCAGGGCTGGGGCAAATTGCCCCACTTCCCCCCCCTCCCCCGGGCGGCATTGGTGAGAACAGGCATTCGCCTGGCACTGTTGTAGCAAGTGTCCAGGGCCAGTGCAAGGAAGTTTCGTGCCTTAGCAACGCCACTGCACCCCACCCAGCTAACCCCACCCTCCCCGGCAGCTAACTCAGCCCTGACCCGGGAGCCCCCCCCGCAGCAGCTACCCCCACCGCGAAAGCGAACCCCTCTCCCCCCCGTTCCCCCACGGCAACTAACCCCACCCAGGGAGACTTCCCCCCCGCCATGTCAGCTAACCTTGCCTGGGGAGACTTTCTCCATCTCCTCCCCCGGCCACGGCAGCTAACCCTGCCTGGGGAGCCCGCCCCAGCTCACCTTGGCTCCGCCCTCCTCCACTGAGCATGCCGGCGCTGCTCTAATTCTCCTCCCTGCCCAGGCTTGTGGTGCTGATTAGAGGAGACGTAGAGCTGGGCTGTGTGCTCAGCGGAGGAGGCAGAGTGGAGGTAAGCTGGGGCGGGGAGCTGTTCCCCTGTGTGCCCCCCGCCCTCCGTTACTGCAGGCAGCCCTCCCCGCGTGCCCTCCCACCCAGCTCACCTCCACTCCACCTCCTTACCTGAGGGGACTTTTAGGTACCCCCAACCACTAGGCGCCCTGGGTGGCCGCCTAGTTTGCCTAAATGGTTGCACCAGCCCAGCTAGTGTCGCAAGATATTTACCTGCTAAAGATTCATATGCCTCTTCATGCTTCAGCCATTGTTCCAGAGGACATGCTTCCATGCTGATGACGCTCGTTAAAAAAATATTTAATTAAATTTGTGACTGAACTCCTTGGGGAATAATTGTATGCCTCCTGCTCTGTTTTACCACATTCTGCCATATAATTCATGTTATAGCAGTCTCAGATGATGACCCAGTACATATCGTTCGTTTTAAGAACACTTTCACTGCAAATTTGACAAAATGCAAAGAAGATACCAGTGTGAAATTTCTAAAGCTAGCTGCAGCAATGGACCCAAGATTTAAGAATCTGAAGTGCCTTCCAAAATCTGAGAGGGATGAGGAGTGGAGCGTGCTTTTAGAGGTCTGAAAAGAGCAACACACTGATGCAGAAACTACAGAACTCAAACCAAAAAAGAAAACTAACCTGCTGGTGACATCTGACTCAGATGATGAAAATGAATATACATCAGTCTGCACTGCTTTGAATTGTTATCGAGCAGAACCCGTCATCAGCATGGGTGTATGTCCTCTGGAATGGTGGTTGAAGCATCAAGGGACATATGAATCTTTGGCACATCTGGCATATAAATATCTTGCGACATGAACTACAGCAATGCTGTGAGAATGTCTGTTCTCATTTTCAGGTGACACTGTAACAAAAAGCAGGCAGCATTATCTCCTGCAAATGTAAACAAACTTGTTCATCTGAGTGATTGGCTGAATAAGATGTAGGACTGAGCGGACTTGTAGGCTCTAAAGTTTTACATTGTTTCATTTTTGAATGCAGGGGTTTTTTTTGTACATAATTCTACCTTTGTAAATTCAACTTTTATGATAAAGAGATTGCACTATAGTACTTGTATTAGGTGAATTGAAAAATACTATTTCTTTTGTTTTTTTACAGTGCAAATATTTGTAATAAAAATAAATATAAAGTGAGCACTGTACACTTTGTATTCTGTAAAAAGCGACAAAGAGTCCTGTGGCACCTTATAGACTAACAGATGTATTGGAGCATAAGCTCTCTTGGATGAATACCCACTTTGTCAGTGCTGTATTCAGTGTTGTAATTGAAATCAGTATATTTGAAAATGTAGAAAACATCCACAAATATTTAAATAAATGGTATCCTATTATTGTTTAACAGCACAATTAGCCATGATTAATTTTTAAAATCACTTGACAGCCCTACTTTATCCTGTATACCGTTCCAAGATCCAAGTTGCTGCATAACAACAACAAGAGCCCTGTCCAGACTCCCTGTTTGGCTAGCTTGGTCCTAAAAGGTACAGTCTCCAATACCACAGAAACAGTAGAAGTGAAAAATCAAGGTTGCCCTTTTTAGATCCCAGAGGGAGGGAGTGCTGGCTGTGTGCTCAGATCAGAGTGATAAATCAGTGTGTGACCTAAGGGAGACAGTATGAGGAAATGAGCAGAGGACACATTATCTACATCCTATAATTAAGCATTTGCTCCCCAGGGCAGGTGAAGGAAGGTGAGCTACAGGAAACCATGTTGATATTTATACATGGTCTAGGTGTAAATTTGTTCCCTGTGAAGATACTGCATCCCCAGCTGAGCTAGAAGCCCTCTCTTGGAAGGCAGGAGCTATAGTAACAGGAGAGATGTTACATGGCTGGCCAGGACAGAGACTTCTTTTTTAAAGGAAGACTCAGACCTGATTTGAGTGGCTGGAGGGATTCTGCTTGGGCCAGCTCACATTAGTGAGCAATAGGCTGTGTGCAGCCATGCTGCTCACCAGCCACAGTGCTGAGGTGTGAAGCAGCGCCTCCCAAAGTGCCTCCCAAGGGAGACATCCTGCAGGGAGGGAGGGAGGCAGGGATGGTGTATGTGTGTGTGTGTGTGTGAGCAAAAGAGATGAAGTGTTTCCCCCACCTGAGCCTGAAAAGGTGAAGGTGGCTCAGAAGAGGCCAATTAAGATTATCAACCACACTCTGGGGCAGTCAGGCTTGACTGATAAGCATTAATTGGAGATGAAGCCCTGCTAGACAGGAGCAGGCTGGGCTTGTATACATCCAGGAAGTTGAGAGCAGAAGGGAGTGAGTCTGGAGTTATTCTCTGGGTACAGAGAGGTGGGTTGGCAGGCAAAAACTTGGGGGAGTAAGATCCCTCTGAGAAGGGTTTACCCTGAGAAGTTGTGGGGAAGAAAGCATGTGGAAGGCATAGTAGGAAGAAGCCCAGGGAAAGAGCGGTAAGGGTTGAGTGTCTGTAAACCTTGGCTGCTGATTATATGATCCCTGGGCTGAAAATGTGTGCAGGCTTGGGTTCTCCTATCAGCCACTGGGTAAGTGGCCTGGTATTACAATTGGTATGGAGGGATATCTGAGATGGTGTCCGACAGTTTGTCTGGAGAGGCTTTCATACCCTGGAAGGGGACAACTATAGGGTGACCTGTCTGAGTCTTGCAGAGAGAGGTTATGGGACCAGCAAATAATGGAAGGGGGTGCCAGAATGGATGAGATCTGATCTTCAGACCCTGCTACAAGAAAGTGCCCCAGTGGTAAGTGAACCTTGTTAGTGCGTGTGTGTGTGAGATCACAACTTTTGGGTGTAGACCAGTAAGACATATATTTCAACCCAGTAGTCTGGCTAAGCACAAACTGGAAACCCTAACCTCCACTCCTCCATTCAAAAAGGCATAGGCTGCTGCCAGTTAGCCCTGCAAGTGCATTAATGATATGCATTGTAATATAGCACACTGCCACCCTCATATGAACCGCTTACTGGATAGGGAAAGCTCTAGGAGAAGCAATATAGTTTGGTGTTTAAAACAAATCTGTTCTCTGCTCCTGCAAAGCTGAGGGGGTTATGTGTCAGCACTACAGTACTTTTTATACATTTATCATAAAACTACAGGCTGATAGTTTACAGGCCAGGTCAGGCTCTGAAGATGAAACCAAAGCTTCAGAACTTTGAAGTTACGCCTCATCATGCTATTATCTCTCACAAGCGAAGCTGGGTCAGAAGTAGAAGTAAAATGATGTTTTACAGAAGCATTCCTCCTGGAATTGCAATCTACTGGTCAGACACTCCTGCAGGAGGCCAGACTTCCTTTGACTGAGGTATGAGAACCTGCTCTTCCCAGCAGTGCTAATTTCTAAAGTCCCCTTCTTAGGTTGATTTAATAAATTACAGATGAATGGAAGTCTTAATCTTTGAGCTACCCTTTTCCACATGCCAGTTATGTTTATATCACTTTAGGTAATGCACAAATCATGCACATCCACTGAGCCAAACCTCCTTGTAACAGGAGAGCATAGAGGGCTGCATCTGCTAACGCAGCTGTAAAGCTGCTGTAGTAGCTACAAAGTAGCAGTGCTGATTCTCCACACCACACCAAAAGGTTTGTGAGGACAAGACACAACCCCCCACAGTCCTGCACAAAGCCACTCACGTAGACTTTGCACAGGGGATGAGAATTTGTCCCATCGTGTATAAAATGTCAAAACCTCATATATACTGAATACTGACACGCAAATATGTGATAGTAGAAAATACATTAATTTTCACTGTAACTATATGCTAAAATTCAAAGAGAGACTAATAATGAGAACACTGGTTTTGTAAACACTGAAAAACACTGTAAAACACTGAAAAATGTAGATAGAAAATTTTTTTTCATATCTTTATTTACCTTTTTTCTTAATTTTGTGGGAGGTTGTCCAAAAACTCAAACCTCATTTTTTTTCCAGTTTTTGGCATTTCCTTCCTTTTTGATGAAACCTCCAAACTTCTTGATGAAAATGGATTTTTTTTTTCAAGCAAACTTTCATTCCATCCAAAAGCCATTTCCACTGAAATTCTCTTGATAGTTTTGATCGGCTCTATTTATATAGTGACAAAATTGTGCAGGTCACTTTATGGGCAAGTAAGGGAATGAGATCTCTGCCACAAAGATCTTATAATCAAAGGACCCAGTTCTGCAATGATCAATGTATGTATTCCAGGGTCTGCCCTCACTGTACTGGTTGCAAGATCAGGGCCTAAATAGACAACAGGTGAGGGATATGGTGCAGCAGAAAACAAATGAGATGTGGTGTCAAGCATGTGTCCTAATGCTGCTTTGTTTTTATTTATACTAAGAGTGGAGTAGCATATATAGACCTCCTTGAAGGAAGAGATCTTTTGAGGGGAAACTTGAAGAAGGTGGACAGAGTCCGTTGAAGGGGGGCCTGCACTGGAAAAAAGTGTAGTTGAGTGGTAAGTCAGGTATCTCGGCTGGTGCAAAGGGCAATAAAAGAGCAAGATTGGAGCAGAGGGGTAGGCAGGAGTTAAACTGTGCAGGACCTTGAAGGCTAGGGCAAAGGATCTGTAATAAGGATCTTATCCTGTGACCCAAGGGTGGAGACGGTATTTGGCAAACCTGACTTGCTAATGAATGCTAGCAGGATTTTGCTGGTGACATTTTGTAGGAACGTTGGGATTTATCATCAAGCCGATTCCAAATGGAACTTCATTTTGCCATTAGGCAAAAGGAAACAGAACCTGTTAATTGAGGACCAAATCCTGAACCCTGCTTCCAATCCAAGAATTTTTCATGGGTTTTGGGGAGCTGGAGTTTCCTTTCCATTCTGGGCAATGGCATGCCAATGCACCCACTCTGCTCCCCTTATGCAGGGAGTTTTGAACTTCAAGTCCATAAACCCCAATCTTATATCCCCCTCCTCTGGTCTAGGTAAGGCTGTTTGGAGAGTTGCTCCCTAGCACATAGCAAAGCCACTCCCTTGCCTTTCGGCCACGTAAGTGTAACTTGATGAATTAATTTCACCTGTAGTAAATTATGCAATGCTGTACAAGGAAGTAAGAAATTCTGTCCAGATGCCTGGCAGATCAGCTTACAACCTGAAGCATGAATGCGATTATTACCTGTATTGTTATCTTAGCTGAATTTTTGTAGTTAAGTAGTCATCCTTGTTGGAATGCAACCAGTCAGGCTATTTCCTCTCTCAGTAGATAGCTGTATCATGTCCTGTGCCACCAGTTGTATAAAATACACATCTCATAAAAAGTTTACTGGCTTGTAGGTTTTGATGCTTCCCTTTTATCTCCACTTCCTCCTTCACACAGATCATCTTTCTCCACTCTAGCTGCTCTGACTAATGCTGCACTGACTCTCCATTGAGTTAGAACAGCAGGAGTACAGTGTGCTCTGTCCAGGAGCTGGTTAATTTGGCCTTGTGGCCTCTGCACACCTCTCTGTCATACTATTCCCCCTCTCCTTCATTTTGCTAACCTGTTTTGTCTCTTCTGCTAATAGTGCTTTCTTCACTCTGTTATTGCCTTCAATTTTCCTTTAGGTTTTGTCTTAACCTTTGATTTCTTTTTCCTTCTTTCCCTTTCCCTCCTTTACCTGGACGCTTGCTTTTCCTCCACTGTTTTCTGTTCCCATTTGCGTTTCCACTTTTTCTTGCCCTATTTTAATGTACTGCTTTTCTCCCCCTACATGCAGACAATTTTCAACTGCATCATTCTTTTCCACCAGAAGTTTATTTTCCCATTTAATGCTCTATAGCTCCCCTCAGCTGCTAATTAGAAGAGGAAACAAAGAGCCAGTGTAACAGTGCACAGCAATTTCTGATCACACAATGAAAACAGAAAACAGCAGCACTGACTTTTTCTTTTAAGTTTTGGCTGAGATGAAATGAGCACATTAAAAATTTATCCCAGTCAAATGATCTATACAACATGGAGCAGAAAAAGATGGAGTGTAAGATATTCAGGGGGGAGGGAGCTTGAGAATTAATGGTGCTGTGTAGCTGAGTTAACTCTCACCCTTTTATTCCAATTTACCTTTATATTCATTTCAAAATTAGATTAACCGATCACTTCAAAATTAGATTAACTGATCATTTCAATTGTCTTATAAGTAGGCTAAATTCATAAGGAACTTGTATTATGATGATGGGAGGGGCAAATGGAAAGGTTTTTACTAACTCCTGTCAGTTCTAAAAAACATCAGAGTTCATTGTAACTAGCAGATACAGAAGTTGCAGATGGCAATGTGATTCTCTTCCCCGCCCCCCAACGTTGACAATGTCCATTTGAACAGGCTTCATTGTGACATGTCAGTCAGCATTTGGATATTTTATCCACTGCCTTTGAAATGGGCCTACAACCACTTTCAATTCCATTTTCTATCAGCTTTGTGTTGAGGTGAAGGGACCTTGCATGCAGAATATTGTAGAAATAGGTTTAAAACACCTCTTCAAACAAACAACCATCCTGCATATTTCCCAGCCTGCCAAGTCTCAAATGTAGGACACAATGTGTTAGATGCCAATCACAGTAATATGTTCATGCTGGGAACATAAAATATGATGGAATTTTTCCTTTAATTTAAGTCTGTCCATAACCTCCTCTTCATTTCTGAAGTAAACCATTGTCAATGGAACTGAGGGGACACTAAACTGGTCTGGAACATAAGTGATTTGGAGATGCTAATGAGTAACATCCCTTGGCAGGAGGGACACTCATGAGAGATGCATCCTAGAGATCTGCTGACCAGCATGGGTGGAGTAGCAAGAGCTTCTAGCAAGCACAGCTGATGACTCTTCAATAGCAGCAGGCAACAAATGCCTTGAGGGAGGGGTTTTAGGAGAAATAGCGAGAGCTAAGCTTGATCAGAGGAGGGTATCTGAGAGGTGGCTCCTACACTTCATCCGTTTTACTTCAGACTTTCTTGAAGTTAGCCACACTTGTCTTTGGACTATAGCTGGTGGAAGCTGTATTTGTCTTTGAACCCTAAAGGGGCAGTAGTTTCAGGAGCTTCATTATTTATTCAGTTTTTAGAACAAGATACCCCATGGAAGTGTTTAAATTGCCACCAGATAAACAAAACCCTTTCTTTGGCCAACCACAACTTAAAACTTATGTCTCCTCATCCTTAGCAAATAGGACTATTGTCATCATTGTCAAAATGAAACTATACATCTCATTGACTGCATATGACTAACCGTCTAATTTAAAACTTGAAAGAGCAAGCTGCCTTGAAAAGATGGTGAACTGCTTCCATTCTTTCAAACAGCTAAGACTTCCTTTGCAGCTCATAATTATAACATAGCCTTTAAAATTATTGCTGAGGGCTGCAGAAACACAAAGTACTGATGAAAGGCCTTGTTTTATGGTATACTTGCAGTCTAGTACTTGTCTGAAAATCTACAGTCCACAATGAATTTATAGAGTTTAAATACCAGATGGGAATATGTTGGGCCAGGTGGTCTGAAGACTTGTGACCAGACGAGACGCGATAAATCGATCCCCGATACATCGAACACTACCCGCCAATCCAGTGGGTAGTATAGACCTATCCTTAGTCTTTGTTGACATGTGGGAAACAGAGATGATCCCGGTGCCCTTAATCATCATCACTCAAGGCACTCCTGAGAGCACTTTGGGGATGAGGGGAAGGACGGGAGGAAGAAGAGACAAGTTCCCAGTCACCTTTACCCTTCAAGGAACCCATCTTGGTGTCTTCCCACCAGCGCCCTGTTGAAGCTATGTAAAAGACTTTTCTTAGCCTTCTGCAGGTTCTAGCACGTTAATATAGTTTCCGTCTCTGACAGTAATATTGCAGCTTTATTGCAGCTTGTCAAAAGGGGTTCATAGGCCTAGGGAAAGTGAAATGGAGAATGAGTGGCTAGCTTGTGCCAGTCTCTTGTTTTCTATTCTCAGATACATCTTAAAATGGCTTTCACAAAGGGAGCAGTGAATATAACCTAGTGCCCTACTCTTAGCTTTGTTCTTATGATCAGTTCAAAGTGCTTCATAAGTCTGTCCTTCTTTAGATTTCATAATATTTAGGTAACTTTTGCAGAGTGTTGAAAGACTACAAATCTTACACTATTGACTAGTCTCTGGAAAAGTACAAAGCAAGTTCGACATGGGATTCTCCTTGGGGAAGGCTGTCAAGAACTTGACACAACGACCAAATGAAATAATGGCCCCAAAATCCATGGAGGTGTATGATCTGAAGTATTCATAACAACAGATATAACCGGGTCTGTATTCTCATTTCTGCCAGGATATCTCCTTAGCAACTAATGTCTAATGCTACTCATGTAGCACCTAGCAGCTAACAGTCAGTCAGCTGGAAATGTACAGGACATTTGTGAATAAACATATGGTTGCTTTTTTTGAAATGGTTTCAGTGTAATTGTGTTGCTCTTGAATAACTCCTGGAGAAACATCATCCCTTCAATGACAGACCACAAGACATTGCAACAATAGAGAAAAAAAATCCTTGCCAGTGAATTAGTTCTTGCCCAATGAAATGCAAAGCCTCAAGCTAATTGTTGAAGATTTGTAAAGCAAATAGGGACATACCTTAGCTTTGAAGCTTGTCTGTGGGTTTTTAGCAATGAGTATTAGTGAGGTACCAAGGAAACTAGCAGGCACTTGGTTAGTGAAGTATGTCCAAGCTGCTGACGGTAATATTTAACTCCTTGTCTTGGAATGGCCTCTGACATCAAAGTCTCAACATTATTATGGTAATGCCTGAAGGGCAACTGAGAAGAGCACCCCTTTGAGCTAGTAAGGAACAGCCCCTGCCCTGAAGAACTTATAATTACTAGTTTCTTGACTATTGTCATCACTGTACTGCCAGCCAAGAGGATTTTTTTTTATAGTTTAGCTGCATTTTCTGGATGATTTTTTGTTTCATGAACAAGAATACAATATTTGTTGGATCTGACTGGAAGAACCTGTTTGAGTAGCTCTGCTGCTTTGCTGCCCTCTCTGAGGCATGTAGCAAGGGATTGTTATCTTGCATCTATCATTTCAATTAATTCCAGTCTGTTTGCAACAGATTTCTTTTTCCAGAGTGTCATTTACATTCATAGGGAAGGAGTTCTTGTAGGTTATAGAAACTCAGTGCAGTTTTCTTCCCTGGGCAGCTTCCCTGCTCCTGCCCGGTTGGGGCATGCGAAGCCTAGGACTCCGCAGGTGATCAGTGAGTTCCCAGCCCACCTTCCTCAGGGCAGGCTCTCACTGAAGGCATTGGGAGGCATGGACAGAGATGGGACTGTGCTTCCCTTGCCTGGGGCCATGCTTGCTGTTTACAGTTGCTGTAGCCACCACAGCAACTCAGTGACTCCGGGTTACTGCAGGGCTTGGTAGATCCCCAGTAGGGCGGGGGGTTTGTGCTTCATGACATAAGAATAGAAGCAAAGTCCAGTTCTGCTGAATGGGGAGCTCTACTTCCTACTGGCTGGCCCCAGTGTGGTGAGGCCAGGCCCCACCACAGGGATCCCACCTAAGTTCCTGTAGGATGCATGCAACCTGCTGGGATCACCCATTCTCAATAGCATTGAGAGCTCTGTGGGTGATGTGTGGAGTGCCTGAGCTCAGGAGAATCCTTCCTTGCTGCCTCCTACAGAAAGGGGTTTGCTGCTTTTCAACACATACAGAAGAAGGGGCCCAAGTCTACACACCCCACTGAGGCTAGCCCTATTGACTTCAGTGGGACTCCTCCCACTACATCCATCAGTAAGGGATTGCAGGATTGGTCCCCAGGGCTAGAAATATTTGCTGTAAATAAATGTTTTCTCTCAGATTATTTTATAGCAATGAGCTCTATCAGCTGTGCATGGGAGCTTGCAGGCAGAGCAGCCTGGCTGGTGAGGGACAATTTCATGAGACTACTTGGTCAGATGTTCCCATGCTGCAGTAAACATACTAATTCCTATACAATCAACAGACCGTGGAAGCACACATGTACTGCACAACAGGAGTACCGTGAAATAAATAAAAATCAATGCACAGAAAACAACTGCTAATTTAAAATCCATACAATCACCTCTCCCCTGGCGGTGCAGCTCAGTGGTGACTTGACTGACTTGGCTCTGCCAGCTGCCGCACAGGGAGTGGGCGTGGTGCACCATGTGACTAAGTGGGTTTGGCTCTGAGTCAACAGGAAACCCATGCATGGGAGTTGGGTGGCTACCCCTCCACACTTCCCCTGGCCCCGCTCTCCCTCTGGAGCCTGTGTGGTTGCCGGATGTGGCTTTCAAGACACTCACTGCCCTGGATCAGGGCTCCTGCTCATTAGCCATGTGTGGCCCTGGTTAAATCCCTCTACTCTGGCCCCTGCTGAATATAGAAGTCAAACTACACCCATGATTCTCCCACCCCCCTGCCTAAAAAAAAAAAGCTTTACAAGGTTTAACAAGATCCTGAGTTTTCTTCACTGCCCTGATGGGCTAAGTGTAGTGCTGACAGCACAATTAATCCGAGAGTCACAACCGAATAAAATATATATTGGATCTAGGCTATTGGCCTAGGTTGTTCCCTCTTTAGGGAGCTCTCCCGCTTTTTGTGTGAAAGGATGGAATTTCACCTCTTCAGCAGCAGCATAACCACCAAGTAGAAGCCCATCTGATGTGGCTTCATCTGAGCTTTTGTAAAGGAGAGCAGCAGCCAGTGGTCACTGTCTCAGCAGCACCATCCCTTGCTCATTTCCTAGAAGTTACCTGAAGTAGCCAGTTCAGGTAGAAGCTAGCTGCCAGACAAACAATCAGCAAAGTAAGAAAGAGAGAAAAACTTTAATCCAACGACACTGAAGCAACTTCCGACTCCTACAAAAAAAACTCATTGGGGTTGATAAGGTGCACATAAAGCAAACAGGACACAGTCGTGGAATTCAGTTTTCTGAGGCATGAAAGACTGCGGTCTCGTCTGCCTGAACATTCTCTATCTATTCCTCTATCAATTTACATAGTCTCAGTATTTCAAACCTGGTGCTTAGATCACTAGGCCATCCCTTTACAGAAACAGTGTGAGTTAAGTTAAATTGTTGGTTTACCATATTAGAGTACTTACTGGTAATTAAAATGTTACATACCAGCTTAAAAATAAAGCATGCAATATTAGTAGTGGGGAAAATAACAAAATAAGGCATCCACAGCAAGGTGGATGTGACATTTTCTGAAGCCTAAACAATCAGGAGGGTAAATGTGTTTTAACTTAGGATAGGTTTTGCTGGTGAACGTTCTCCAATGATCAACGTTCCCTAGCTACTTTTTTTTTTTTTTTTTTTTTAAATGTAAGTCTGAGTTTCAGTATGCATATGGGCTTGTTCTGTACTATGCTGCTTCTGCTCTGACATCAGCTGGAGATCTGGGAAATTTTTAAAAGTCTCTTATTAAGGATATGCAAATCCTTTCTTGCGTGGAGACAGGTGCTCTAAAATAGGTCATGGGAAAATAATGTAAAATGGATTAAAAATAACAATTGTATACTGATTCTGCTTCATATAATTCATTCTCCATTAACTTACTATGATTTAATTATTTCAGCTTAATGGTCTAAATATTACATTGCATGTCTGTTTTGTTACTATTTGCCAAACCCATATTTTAATAGTTACAACAACCAAATGGATTTATACAGCTCCTCTGAAGAAAGTAATTACTCCTAAAGGGCCTATGCTACACTATGCAAGTCCACTGAGGCATATACCACTTAGAAGTTGGGTTCCTGGGCCGTCTCTGTAATGATAAGACACAATAACTACAGCCAGTCAAAACAAGGAAACAATTTTGTGAAACGTTTTGAAATTTTTAGTTTGTTTTGCAGGGCTCTTCAGTGAGGAAAATGAATGTGCCATTAAACATGTTAAAATTATTTTGATTAAACTTTCTGAAAAAATTGGCAAACACATCAGTCAAAAACTTGGTAGAAAACTTGGAGAGCCAGAAAATGTTGATGATCTGAAATTTTATGTAACAATCTTCCATTTTTAAAAAGGGCCACTTTCCGACAAAAAATGTTCAACTCCTGAGTTAAGTCCTGCAAATATATTTTTCAAAAGCACTGAAGTGACGGAGGTGCCTAAATCTCACTGACTTCCAGTGAGACTAAAGCCTGTCAATATTTTTTAATGGAAATTATGCTCTTCAACAACCAACCCCCCCACAAACAAACACCCTTATCCTGAAAAAACTAACTACTGGGCAGAATGATTTATGCTATGAGAAGTCCCATTATTTTTAAAGTCATTTTTACTACTTACAATAACAAGTACTAAAACTGGTAGTAAAAGAGCTGGGTGGGAAACCATTTTCCCACTCTGCAAAAATGTGAGACTTCAAAAAAATTCCAGTTGGGGTGAAACAAAACTTTGGATACCTTTTTATGGAAAATCGGAGAGCCAACCCAGAATAGCGGGTAGCCCAGAGGTTAGGACATGTTTGGGAGAAATTTCTGACTCTTCAGCATCTGACATGAGTGTTCTCTCTTTGTCTCTCCAGAAAATCTATCCTGGACATGAGAAACCGTTCCCAACAAAAGTGTAATAAAAAAATGCCTCTTTCCCATGAATAATTTTGGTTTCAACAGATTGGCATTTTCCACTGAAAAGTTATTGTTGAAAAATTTCCATCCAGCAATGGTATATAAGTGTAAGCTCTTAGTCGTTGTTCATAAATATCTCAATCTATTTCTGGAATTCCTTTTGAGCATATTATACTGTTGTAATTTATTTATTTTTTTTTTAAAGGGAAATGACTTCGTTGTTTAGTCACAGTATTAAATAATAAACTGGTAATTTCAGTGTAAATTAATGTAAATTTAGCTTGATGGGGTTCTATAAACAATATGAAATTTCGGTGTTGACATATATTTTGATGAAATGAAAATAACGAGTAGGAAAGAAAAATACTAAATGAAACAATACACTTACATGGTATATTTGATCATTTTATCTCATACTATTAATAAAAGACAATTTCTGACCGCTGGGACTTCACTGACAAATGTATTTTTTCCCCATTATTGTGATATAATTCAGCTTATTGTCTCACATAAACAGCAGCACTGGATTAGTTGAAATAGACCCATGATTTTTCTCTTACTATTTCAAATGTGTGAACCCAAAAGTCAATGAAAGTTTGTGGGTCTTTTTGTAGAATATTAAAAATTAGAATTTTCTTACTATTTGATCCAGGTATGTTTTGTGTGTATTTTGGAATTTGTGGCATATATTTGTTATCCACCTGTCTCCTGTACTTATTGTAAGTAGGGGCCATATACTGTATGTAGGACAGTAACTCCTCCTATGACAGAACGTCTATAATTAGTTTTTCATACATTTTGAGAATACTTAAAATGGAAGCAGCAGAAACCAGTAGCAGCAGAATAAATCAATCTAGAACTGAAGTCAACAATATGAAACTAGGCCAGTCTACACTGGCTGAGAATCTAGTATCGTTGTACATTACAGGAGCTTTGTTTCATTTAATAAAGGACTGTCAAGGCAATGTATTTGCAGACCCTACTCCACATCCATTTAGTTATCACAGACTACACTGAGTTAGCAGCAAGATTATTACACTGAATGACAAAATGAGCAATTTAAAATGATCAAACAAGGAAATTAGAAACCCCAGTATTAACCGTCACCATGTCACTTATTTTTGCAACCTGGCTAATAAACTAAGGTTCTGGACTGAATTGTTCAGGCACTGTTTCTTCTTCTACTCTTACAGGCAACTAAGAAAGCATAGTGTATGATAGCATTAGCAATTCTGTTTTTTCCTGTCTATCTTACCTTCTTATTAAAGTCTTAGATGTATCTTTCAAATCTCACTGATACCATCAAGTTGCTTTGCATGGGATTCCATTCCTTGTTGCCAGCCTGAAATAGAGTAAGTTTTTCTTAAAAGTTGTTCAGCATATCCGACAAAGGCAGCTAGCTGGAAGCATGATTAGCCTGTGAGACACACAGATCAAGTAAGGCTGACATTAAAATACACACTGCTGATTAGTTGTACTGTAGGTGCCTCTATCACCTCCCACTTTGTTCTTAAAGTGACATGATCCTTTTAAAGTAATGTTCAAGTAGGCTTAATCTGTCTTTACCACAAGTGCCTCTGATGATTTGTTCTGAAACACGGTGAAATGATTGGCAGTGGGTTTGCATACTATCAAAAGCTTTATATTAAGAGTCACTTGTTGGTTATTAATTAAGGCCTTCTTGGCAGGGAAATGGCTTGTGCTTTTAATTTTTTTTATTTATTTTTTAAATAAATCATCAACATCATTGCTTACTAGCAGAGTAACCAGATGGCAAATGTGAAAAATTGGAACAGGGGGTCGGGGGTAATAGAAGCCTATATACGAAAAAGCCCCAAATATCAGGACTGTCCCTATAAAATTGGGACATTTGGTCACCCTATTTACTAGTCACGCACAGCTATGTATTGATTTATTTTTCTTGATTTGCCCCATTAGGGCCTGATCCAGTCCCACTGAAGTCAATGGGACTCTTTCCATAGACAGCACTACACTCTGCATCTGGTTCTTAATGGTCCAGATTTCTAGCTGTAATTCTCATATCTGCTCAAATATATTAACTGGTGATGGTCAATATCTTGTCTGTTTCATGGAAAAATCAAACCAAGTGATCATTTGCTTAAAAGTATGTTTACTTGTTTTCAGTGAGGTCTGTGGTGAACAATCTGTTTTAGCGTTAATGTGGCAAACTAACTGTGATGCTGTGTATAAGAAAGGAGCCCATTGTTACACAATTTTCATAAAACATATAAAGTGTATCATGTACAGTATCAATGGAAAAGTTACAATCAATCAAATATGATGATTATCCTGGATAAAGCCATGTATCATCTTTGTCCCTGAAATTATGAATATTGGCTATGTACTTGCATTCTACACATGTGCTTGTAATCCTGGGTAGCACCCCCAGATAGAATTTACATTTGGGTAAGACAGCTATGTGTTGATGGCCAATTAAGGACATTTAGTGCAAAATGGGCCATTGAAGAAATTAATCCAGCCCAGGAAGCTTTTCCTGTGGATGGCTCAGAAAGAATATGGGCAATGACTCCCTCTGTGAGTCATCAAAGCATATAAGGGCATGTAATATGTTCAGGTGACTCTGAACTTCATTTGGGCCAGTAATTTCCCAGGCACCTGTGGGCTTCATTTGAGACAGTAAAATTCTACGTATATAGAATCATAGGGTTGGAAGAGACTTTGGGAGGTCATCTAGCCCAACCCCCTGCTCAAAGCAGGACCAATCCCCAGATTTTTATCCCGGTTCCTTAAATGGAACCCTCCAGGGCTGAACTCTCAATACTGGGTTTAGTAGGCCAATGCTCAAACCATTGAGCTATCCCTTGTCCCAGGGGGCTATTTAGTTTTAATGGAATGTTGAATCAATGTGATTTTATATATATATAATATATATATATATAGTTCTAGTTGCATCAAGCAAGTAAGCATGCAAGTTAAGGTGTGAAAATGTGAAGTATGGGCTATTGATGCAACTAGAACAAGGCATGGTTGAGTTATAAAATATGAAGCAGATTAACTTCAATGGGTACCATATTGTGTAAATATATTTTTTCCAATATATAATTTGGAAGATACAGCAATTCATAAATGGTAAAAGATGTTTAATGTTTGTAAATTGATATGCACATTAGAGATGCTAAAATGGTTTTGTGGGATTGCTCCATGATCCAGTCGCCTAATCTTTACTCTTGTTCAGAGACTTGGCTTGAACACACATTATCATCACTTTAGCTGCTAAAGACTAACCTGTGTATGAACAGATAAAAGAAATAGAAAATAAATATTAAGTGCAAATTAGCTAAGAACTAACAAAAAATAAATCCATCAAAGGCACTTGAGACACTTCCATCTGGGCTTCATTTCTCTGGACTGGATTTCTAACAAGGCGACTTTGAACAGGAAGTGATGACCCCTAGTCTTTCTGGGCAATTGCAGAGCAACTTTTGCAAGCTAGCAGTTTATTCCATCACTGCTTCAAACCTGATATAAGGACTTAGCAATCATATGTATGTATATGATCAATTAACCATTTATAACTTTTTTCTTTTCTCAAACCTTTTTAGTTACTAAAGGATTGGCATCAGGGTGATTATTGGATATGATCTGAGTTATATACTGCCCTGGCTAGTCCCTTTAGATTGGGAGGACCCTAGAACTGGTGAAATTGGTTTTCAGTAACCTCTCATCCTGAACTCTAATGTCTGGGTGATGAGCCATTTTTGACTTCTTGTTGGCTAGTGTGGTGATTACAAAAGTTCACTTTTGTTACTGGCTTGGTATAATCTAATGATAAGAGTAAATACCAGTTTGGGGTGCATCTATCCTATTTCTCAGGGGCCTGTCCTCAATTTGACAGCCTCAGTGGTGACCCACTGAGGCACAGTGACACTAGCATGTCTTTCCTGGAAGCAATACATCCAGCTATTGAGTTTCAAACATTACATGGCATCATTTGGAGTGCCAGGAAGCAGGATGGTATTTTAAGGTGTGGGCAAGTAAGTATGGGTACTAAACCAGCTGGCTGCCTTCATCAGAGCTATGTAAACTTAAGGGACAAATAAGGTTTCAAGGTTGGTTTTTAGTCTGGCATTAGCTGACACAAATCCTTCACCCTAGTATGTGAGTTATATATGCATAGGCCAACTTAAAACAAAACCATTTCGAAGTGAATTTAGTTGCTATAAAGAGAGCTTGCCCGAGTGTGCTGGATATGAAATTCTCCACTTTATTCACTGAACAGCTACAACCAGGTAAGCTGCATGTCAAGGTTCTTCTTAGAATCCCTTGCCAATGTGCTTCAAGTTCCTGAAGTGACAGGGCTAAACTCCAGGTCTGCCTATGGCCTGTCAGTTAAGAATGACAACAAAGATGCGTGGGCACTTTCTGATACTGAGACATGAGGTGGCATGTACATTGTATGAGGTACGCATATGTCTACTGAACACTAGGCTTTGACTAGCAACTCATTTCTCTTTGCCAGTAAATAACCCTCATATATTGCAATGAATCACTGTGACTACTGACCTAACCTGGATTGGGCCCAGAATCTGAGGGAAGCTCTGATTTGCATAACCAATTTCTTGAGCCACCTTGTCCACCAAATTAAAATTAAAAAGAAAGATTACATTTACCCTAATCTTAAAAATACTGAAGCCTAAGTTTCTTCTCAGGTGGGGCAGACTCAGGAGTAACTCTGACTTCAATGCAGGTACATGAGTGTAAAACTAGTATAAGAAAGAGAACAATCTAGCAATTGCTGCCTATTCCCCTGCTGTCCATGTCATCATTTCTCCAGCCTCAGTGAGAAGCCAAGCGAGGCTCATGGCGATAGGCCGGGGAAATGATGGTCACAAGTGCTAAAACATGGCCTGGAAAAGTGGTAGAGTAGGGAAGCCAAGAAAAAGCCATTATCCCCTACTACATGGTCCCCTGGTGAAACATCTGTATCCACCTGTTGACTCTTGGCCTATTCTTAAATTGTAAGATCTTTGGGACAGGGCTGTTTTTTTTGGTGCTGTGTGTGCACAATATCTAACACAGTAAGGTCCTGATCCATGACTGGGGCTCCTACTTGCTATAGAGAAACAAATCATGATACCACTGATATTGCTGCAGTAGGGTTAACCATAACAGTACAGTGATTGACAGCACTGGGACTGAAGTGTCAGTTCACAATCTGCCCTGAGTAGCTGCACTGTCCCAGGAGCTGATCTGAGAGGAAATTAGCACATTGATTGCTGCACCCTGATTAGGTGCACAGGGCAAGCCATGGATCATGCCCATTGTATTTTTCTGCAGCCTAATAAGCAATCGAGTGGGTTAATGGCACTGTTCCAATCACATAGAACACAGTACTATGTAATATAAACAATGTCATTGGTACGGCAAAGGATACAAGTATTGCCAAAGAGAATCCACCAAACAATGGTGTGAGGAGTCACACAGGCACCAGTTTGTTCAACCAGAACTATGTCCTGGTTCAGCACTAGAACTCCAGCTTTAACCACCTGTGGTAGACTGGCTTCAGCACTAGCCAACTCTCTGCCCCTCCCACTGTGACTGCATGTCAAGTAGCATTGCCTCCTGTCAATGGTTGCTGTGGTCCTGCTCTTCTCTTTGTGATTTGGTTCTCTGTCCCCGGCATGGTCTAGTGCCCTCCTTTAAGGAGTGGGGCAGGGGAGGGGCATGAACAGAGAGTCACATCCAACAAACAAGTCCAAGCCCTTGTGCCAAGTCTGTGGCCTTGACTCTGGGCCCAGTGTCGTCACACCTGTAGCTCTGTGCTCTGAATTGTGCTCATCCTTTCACATCAGGGCGCTTCATGCCACTTTCCCCATGACTGGTAGGGAAACCCAGGCCGATCCTCTCCTCCATCGGATATCTACCACCCGGGAATCCTTCCTACCATTAACTGTTCTTCAGGCCTTTTCCCAAGCCTCTTGTCTTCATGGGAGTTTTATAACAAACTGCACCTCCCAGAGCTCTCTCCAGGTCTTGCCCTTTCACCAGGGGTGGCCACAGGCACTTGCTCCAGTCTTGTGTTAGCAGGCCTTTGTGTTCCCTATGGATCACTCCAGAGCTATAACCCCAGTTCTCTGAGAGTGACTGCAGAGTTAGCCTCGCTCTCTCACTATAGCCCTTCACCCTTCAGGCTGAAATATCTCTCAGGCTTTATGCATAACTGCCTTTGTCTTTTCCATGGCCAGCTTCCGCCTGGCCAAGGCAGCCCCCACCACTGCTGGCCCCAGGCATCAGTTCCCCTGGGAGGTTGGGAGCAGCTTTAACCTGAGGCATCAGCAGTGAGGAATGAACACTGCAGCTGCCTGCTCCATGGCACCAGCCAGGATAGCAGCTACTCTGCACTCCCAGTTCTGGCTTCCCACCTTGGGAGATGTGGGGGTGGCGGGGAGAGAAGGAGCGATGTGGAGGGAGGATGCTGCCCCGAGGACTACCTTGCTTTTGCAATGCAGTTTGGGGGAGGCATTGCCCCCCCCCCATGCACCTCAACTCTGTCCATGGGCTCAGGGCTTCTGCCCCATGGGGAGCACTGGGGCTTGGGGCTTGGGTTTCAGCTGTGGGACCCCATGGCCCCCCTGAAAGGGTACATGGACTCCCAAGGGGCTGCAGATCCACTGTTGAGAACCGTTAACCTAAGATATGGGATAGCCTGGGTCAAATCCCCAACCACTCATTCCTTGTTAAGAAGCCGTTTGATGGGAATCACTTAGTGCCAGGTGTGTGGGCTATATACATGGTGTGTGTGTGTGTGTGTGTGTGTGTGTGTGGTGGGGGGGTGGACTCCCTCAGGCCTGCCTGTGGAAGCTGTTCCACTTTATTCATAAACGCCTGTATGGCAGAGTGTTTTCAAGTGGGGTCTCTAATAGCCTGGATGAATACTCTAACCATTGGAAACAAAAGGGTAATTTGCATGTTTTCTGGGGCCCCAATTAAAAGTGGAAGAGCCAGTGAAGGGAACATGCACCTAAGGTCGCAGCTCCCCTGTTCAAACCCTTTCATAACAGGCAGAAAGGGGAGTTAACCCAGGTTTGTCCATGTGGGGCCTCTACCCCCATATCATAGAGGGCTTCTCATCTTTGCTTTGGCCCAGTTAAGGGGTAATTAATGTGGAATAGCTTCAACAAGACTGACTGAGGGCCCAACCCATCAGTATATCTGGTAGACTAGTACTTAGGCCATTCACCTGAGTGGTAGGAGACCACAATTCAAATCCCCTTCCCTCAATCAAAAAGGAGATTTGAATCTGACTTTATTACCTGCTGGGTGAGCACTCAAACCCCTGGACTAGAAAGGGCCTCAGACTATGGCCCAATAATATTGGAATAGCTTTACCAATAGCTGTAGAGTAGCCCACATCAGCTTATGCCTTAGTTTAATGATTGGGGCACTCACCTGCGAGATGGCATACTCCTGTTCTAAGCCTGGCTGCCGCTCACTGGGCAGGAGATTGAACCAGCATCGACCCCTGCGCCTAGTGAGTACCCTAACCACTGGGTAAAGGTGAGGCGGGAGCACTGCTTCTCCTCTCAGACCCTCATCTGGGAGAAGACAGACCCCACAACCTCCAAACCCTTTTCCTCAATAGGGAAAGCGAAGAACCTGACCCATGCACTCCCGTGTCCTGAGTAAATACCCTACTCATTGAGCTAACGGGTCTGTCTCCTTCTCGACCACGTTTTGTGGTGTTAGGCGGCTGCTGAGTCTACCAACCAGCTCTAGTCCCACAGGGAAGAAAGGCAGCACAGTGCCTGTTTGCTTGGGCTTGGGGCATAGGCATGAGATAGGTGTCTGGTGCCTACAGTGAAGTAGCAGTACATGTGCTCAGCTGCAGAAAAGTAGTAATGGTCCCTGGAGTAGTAATGTTGCATCAGATATTCAGTAGCTCATAGTTATATGTTGGGGTTCCATAACAGCACATAGTTACACTTTGTAATTCACATGATATATTCATACAAGACATTCTACAGCCCTCTACTAAGAGTCATTACTGTTATGTAAGTAGTTTACATGTATTGTCATTGTATTCAGTGATAGTAAAGAGATAATTAAAGGTGTACCATGTGTACTTTAGACTTGTGTCTTCGGTTTAACCAATAATTTTTTTCTATAATTAGGTGGCTGGGGTCTTATTGTCTGCATAACTTCATAAAAATAGCAGATGAAAAAAACTGTTCTCAGATCAGTCTATTCTAGAGATAATGACAAAAAGTTTGATGTATGGTATAAACAAGTTCATGCTTTTGTGTCACAACAGACAAAGGCAAAGTAAGGGAAAATGCATAAAATAGATAATCTGGAGCTAAATATTTCCCAAACTTTCCAAACAGTAGAATTTTGAGTACATAGTTGCATCATTAATTGTATTTAGAAGCTTTCTGGCAATTTTGGTCAAAATTAAACTATGTTTCTATGAGTTGTGGCCCTTTGTGATTTTTATGACACTTTTGGATTTGGCTCAATAACATTTAAATATTATATGATGTAAAAAAACTGCACCACTTCCAGCATCTATATTCATCCTGATGATGATCACCACATATGTGCCTAACTTGTGATGATAATACAATTTTTCTTGTTCATCGGTTACCCCTTAGTATCCCAAATGGGTCCAGGCTGGTAGACTAGGCTGGCATATCATAACTGTAATTAAACATTGCAAATTCTGCTTCTAAATGAAACCGGCAGCCCAGTGGGGTTGATGGGAAAACTGTAAATTAGTCAGTGCTGTAGTTACATGTAGCTCTCCCTTTATGGTTAGCAGGTTAGCATTGCCTTAATGAACATCACGAAGGAAGATAGTGCATCATGACTTTATTGATTTTCATTTTCTCATACAGAATAATCACAGAAATCACTAACTACAATGCTGAGAAAACAGATTCTTGTTTGTGGATGAAAGAGAGAATTCAAAGGACCCTACAGATGTCCGACATTTTGAAGGAAAGGTAGGAGCAAGGATTAAAACTCACAGATAGTGAGGTGGTTCTGGTTGCAACTTATGCTCTTCCAGGCACCGTCAGTGCACATCTCCATGCAGTTTTCTTCCCCTATGTCACTGGGCTCACCTGCATGCAAGTTTGTATAATTTACGGCTGTTCCATCCAGGAAACTGAATTTACCTGGAATCCCACCCCCCTTAATGCCCAGATAGGCATATCTGTTAAGTAACCTCACAATACTGAAAACAGCATCATTCTCCCCCTTATTCCTGGGAGATGCAGTAGAGCCGCTCGCCTGTTTGCATGCTTCCAGTGTGGTCTCAAAATCGACTTCTTGTCCATTGATAGCAAACTTTTTTTTCCGAATGTTGTTATGGTCCTATCCAAAGCAAAGACTACACAAAGTAAAGCAAAAGCTCTCGTTAAACTTTTTTGAATCATTTTACACTCTCATGATTGCTACTATAGTGGGACTCCCTCTTTCTGTATTCATCTATAATAAAATAACCCTTCCAAATAAAATAAGGAAGACAAATTGCAACTCTCTCTCCTTCCTCACCCCTAGATTAAAAAAACCCAGAGCATAGGCTATGTCATTCTATCCTACCAAACACTGCCCTCTTCTGGATGTAACATCAATGACATGCTAAATTGAGTAGACTATTGCTCCTGTCTAGTGACTTCAGAACAAAGAGAATATAAACTCAAGAAGAGAGGAGAATGGAGGAGGGGATTTGAAAAGGGAGAAAAAGAAGAGAAGGGGAGGAGAATTCATTAGCGTTATAAGACTAGAAGGGAATAGGAGATGGGAAAGAGATGGAAAAGAGAGGAGAAATATATGAAGATGATGAAGTGGAGAGAGAAAAATTAAAATGAAAAGGAGTCAAAGGGAATGTGGATGGGAGGGGAAGAAATGAAGAAGAAAAGAGAAGAATTTTAAATTAAAAAAAATCCACTTTGCTCCTTAGGCTCCTAT
Organism: Chelonoidis abingdonii; assembly: GCF_003597395.2. Taxonomy (NCBI): domain Eukaryota; kingdom Metazoa; phylum Chordata; order Testudines; family Testudinidae; genus Chelonoidis; species Chelonoidis abingdonii. Next base: position 8,809,737 of record NC_133783.1, on the reverse strand, counting down.
CTTTTAAAGACTAGTGCACCTGCTTAACTTTGCATACACTGAGTAATGGGACTAACTTCATTGGGACTATTCACAGTGTATAAAGTTGAGCACATGCATAAATCTTTGCAGGCCTTAGTTAGATATGACACTTGTCACTTTTGTAGCCACAGATTAACTGTGATGGTCATCAAGGTCACTCACAGAACTCAGGTGACCCAGAGAGATACTCCTGAAAGCACTTCTGCACAGAAAGGGATTATGCAATAATCCACCTCTGATTTGTTTGCATCAGTGTTTCAACCTATCATAGTTATCTGGGGCTGGTAGGAGGAACCCTAGTAACTAATTATATAGCCCGCAAGTTAAACTCTTTAACACAATACAGAATGTATCATTGCCCATTCCCAGAGATCCTTGTTTCTTTGTATAAAAAGAATGTAAAAATAAATGGAACAAGACTTAGACTATTTTTAAGGAGCTGGTATTTCATGGCTTATTTTTTCCACACTTGTTAATCAAGTTATGGATGAGGCAAAAAGCAAAAGCAGACAGATTACCTCCTTTCAGTCTGGCAATTTGATTTTTGAATCCTTTGAGGGTTTCTTCTAATTCAGGATTATGAACAGCAGGTAAGGCTTATGGACCAAAAAAAAAAAAAAATTCCCTTAAGTTTAAGCGTTAGAACCAGGCTTCACCGATAATGTGGAAGTCAGTGTGCAAAATTACTATATGAAAGAATTTGATCTCAGTGTGTTAAATGAATGGCCTTTTCATATGCTAACCATCCTGATAATAAACAAGGCTCATGGAAACTACTTTAAGAAGGAAATCATTTATGAAGAATTCAAATTGAGATCCTGTGTTTAATCTTTAATGCCCCACCAGTGCTTCACATCAGACAAAAGAGGGTTTGGTAGGTGTACTGCTGTGCCTGGTTGATGCTAAGATAATGTATGGGCTTCTTGAGATCACTAGCAGCTGGTGTAAGATACAACATCTTTCAGGCTGTTTCAGTGCTTCCTGGTCACAACACTGGGAAGCTGCAAAGGTAGATTAAAAGCTAGCTTTGTAGCACTCACCCCCTTCACCTCCAATTCCCGAGGACCTGGTTGGTCAGGAGAATCTGGGCTATAATCTGTAGTTTTCTACTCTGTGGCTGCTAATGATAAAGGATGGCCTGCGCTCAGGGTATAGTCAGAGAAGTAGATTTTGCTGTGATGAGACACTACTTGTGACTTGATAGCTGCTCTGTGACCATGTGAGGTGTTGATGGTGGAGCAGAACCAAGAGTAATAATGGATAATAGTGCTGTTGGTCATGGATTCAAATCTTGTGGATAACCTTGCAGAAATGTAATCATCTCTTGTCAGCTTGTACAGTGCCAATTAGCTTAATTAAAATACTCTTACATTTAAAGTACGACTGTACGCTGAATAGTGACTCTGTAATGATGGGTTTGTGGAGATTCAGGTGTATAGTCTCTCTAGGAGGTCTGTATTAAACATATCCTTTTACAAAGAGAGAGACGTTTTTGTTCTCATTTCCAGTGCTGCAAAGCCTACCTAGTCTCAGACAGTCAAGCTGCACTCTTTCCTACTGGTACTTCATCTCTAAGGTTATGCCTACCAGCAGCTGGGAGGGTGTGTCTCAGCACAGACAGGCAAACACACACCAGCTCTGCTCAAGTAAGCATGCTAAAAATAGCAGTATGGCTGTGGTGGCATGGGCAGCAGCTTGGGCTAGCCACCTACATTTTACCTAGGACCCCAGAGGGGGTCAGGTGTGGCTACTCGAGTTGTTGTAGATATACCGTAAGTGTGAAGGTTCTGCAACTCCAGTTATGCCAGCAATGGGTATGTAGACACATTGTTTTAAAACCTACAGTAGAAGTCTCAGAGCCCAGATCTACAGACTCAGACTTGTGGGGCTTATGTAACTGTGCAAAAACCAGCTGTGTAGACATTCAGGCTTAGGCTGGAGCTCAGGCTCTGAAACTCGCCCCTGCCCTGGGCTTCAGAGCCTGAGTCCAAATGTCTGTAGAGCTGAGCTCTGAGCCTCATGGCTGCAGGTTTTGAAATGCACCAAGTGACACCAATGCAGTCCTAGCTCTCATTTTCAGCTGCATCACTTCCGTAGCAATACCAGGAGTAAAGTAAGTCACAGTAAGTTATCCTAGCTAGGAAAGCCAGCAGACACAACTGTATAGACACAGGGAGAAGATCAACTGAGTAAGAAGATGCCATTTTTACACGGTCACTTTTCGGAGTAGAACTGAAAGTTAAACCCAGTTATGGCCATTTTCTCTAGGTTGCTTTAGACAGAGACACAGGCACATACAGACACCGCCACCCCCACCCCCATAATGTTAAATGAACAGATTGTTCTTTTTCACCTGGTTGTCCAGGCTGCCCTTGCTCTCCCTTCTCGCCTCGTTCACCCCTAGGCCCTTGTGGCCCATGAAGCCCATCTTTTCTGGGATGACCTCTCATGGAACTTGGTGGCCCTGGGGGACCTGCTAAAGGGAAATACATGAGTGAAAACTTGCCAAACTCCTTGCTGAGATTCTTCCCAAATAATGCATTTAATTCAGAATAAACACTGCTGCTGACCTTCAAGGGAACAGATTGCATTACATCAGCTCAATAGCTTTTCATTACCTGATATGATTTAGGTGATGGTTCGATGCATTCAGGGGCAGGACATTTACTCCCTACAATGAAAGAGCAAATGCACTTTCAGTGCCTAGAAACCTGGCCCATGCAGCGTCCTTGGCGTTTGGGTTGGAGGAAGCTGCTCACCTGTCGTCTAATCTGGAAGGAAAACCACACAATGGCCAATAGAGGTACGTGGTGAGGGAGCATGGGGAAGTTCTAAGAAAGGCAGTATCACTTATATGTTCCAACTCCCCAGAATGATCAGCTAGAGAGCGCATGCGCACACACACACACGGATTGGTGTTTACTTCAAGAGTTCCTGGATTAGATGCAAAGTTGAACACCAAGGCCCCATGTTATTGGTTCTCACTTCCAGCGCTACTGACCAGGCTGGAAAGGCATCTAGAGTCTTTAACATTTAGTTACTTTTATAGTGAAATCATGATATTACAGAGCAACTTCACTTTGCCCAAGAAGTCCCACTGATATAAAGGCAATAGGATTTGGCTCTGTAAGTAGCAGTTCATTACAAGACAGACTTATAGTGTTCACATCACATGGAAAATAATTCCAGATTTTCATTCTTCTGTACGATATGCAGAGATTATGTCTAAATGACAAAAAAAAAAAAGGGACTTTTAAAAACAGAATGAGCTCAATATGTTTGGAACAACCTGTCTGCCCCCAGCCTCCGTGTAGACACATTTTGACTCCTTCACAGTCACATTAGCTGGTGGGTGGAGTAACATTCTGAAAAACACCTAAGTACCAAGCAGCACTAACTTTCAATGAGACTTGGGCTTCTAAATGTCTGTCATTTTCAAAAATGGGACAGAAAGTGCAACAAAGTAGAATTCGGTTTATCAGATACAAATAATGAAACACAGCAGAATATCTATATATCTGGGGTCAGTAACAACTGAAATTACCTTGCAGTCCTGGGTCTGCTTTTAAACCAGGCTTTCCTTCTCTTGCAGGCAATTTGTTCAGTCCAGGTTTGCCAGGGATTCTCTGCATTCCTTCACGGTGGTCCCCAGCATGACTGGTCACCAGCAAAAAGGCTATTGCTGTGACTACGTGAAACAATTGGGGCGACGTTGTTGGAGGCCAGCTATAAAACAAAGTATTTACTACTCAGTGTTGAGTGCTTATTTTCAAAATTAAAAATGATTGAGAAGTGTGAATTCTTTATTTCAAATTAACATTTTCTGTTTGGGACTGAAATCTTTTTAGCTTAGTCTTTTTTTCCCCCGTGATACTAACATGATTAGTGTAGCTATAAAGTGTTTGGAGTTTAAATGATTATTATAGTGCACCAAAATGAAACAATTAATTCTTTGCAAAATATACTCATCTGTCTAGGGAGCAAAATTTTTTTTATAAAGCTGTTGATTAACTTGTCTCATTTTTTCTTGTGTGACAAGTGTAACACCAGTATTACTTATGCAGCAATAGGTAGGCATGTCCACTACAGTGAGAAAAAAACAATCAAGATTACTTTGAGTACACTGTCTTAGTTATCTATATCTTAAAAGGAAAAAGCAGCCATTCAGACTTTATTCTTCTTCTGCCTCTCTGGCTTCATTGTCATAAATTTAGCATTTTATAAACACTTCTGTATCAGTGGTGATTTCCTCAGTAAAAATAGACTGGAAATGTAAAGAAACTCTGAAAACGCACCTAAGATGGGAAGTTTGAATTGAGACTTTGTTATATTTGAACTAGATCTATTTTTCTGTAATTTATAAAGGAGTTCAACTTACCCCTCAGCTCCAATATCAAATGCAAAAGGAGCACCATAAAGGTCCAATTTATAGGGCACGTAATTGGAGATACATTTTTCTGTCTATTGGAAATGTATCGTGTGTGTGTAATTGGATATATATTTGGCCAGCAACACAGACATTTGATAAGTTACCTTGAATGATTTTTGCTTTGATATTCTTTGTTTAAAGCCTTGCACAAGAACATTTGAAAGGTTAACATGCACTGATGCTTTCCTATTCTGTTGAGCTAAGATATTACATTTTAATTGAGTAAAACAGTCTTGGAGTAGAAGAATAGATGATTGTAGAGATGTCTGTCATGAGTTGTTTGCAGGATATAACATTTCCATAGATCTTCTGTTTACTCTAAGTATTAAATAATTACATCTCCATTGTGATTTTAAATGTCACAGAAGAAAAATAAGCGAGAACACAGATGACTTTTATTATATACATATTATTTTCTCATATACCAGAGTGTGAAAGTGTTATGTGCCCATGAGTGACTGGAGCTGACAGCTCATTAATAAGCACAATCTATCACAATAGCAACAAAGCATACAAAACAGGACACACCATCTTCACCTGTGCCGTATTCAGAGTAACTCCCAGATAAAAATTTAGTTGATGCACTAAGATATAAATAGATGCACCACAGAATATTGTAAGGGGAATTCCATATCCCATTAAGAAGTATAGATCAACGTGATGATATTAGGGGGATGATATCACCCATGAAGCAGGAAGCCAGATTCATATTGAGATTAAATTCCCTTTACACAGCTCTGGCAGTGCACAGAGGCCTTACAAGTGGTGAAAACATACTGGAAATGGAAGACCTCTTTATATTACCTTACATTTGTATGTCCCTGGTAAAAGTTGTTCCCTTCTAGTGGCTATTTAGTGATCTATATTAAATGACCAAAGAGTCCTGTGGCACCTTATAGACTAACAGATGTATTGGAGCATGAGCTTTCATGGGTGAATACCCACTTTGTCAGATACATGTAGTGGAAATTTCCAGAGGCAGGTATAAATATGCAAGCAAGAGTGAGTCAGGCTAGCGATAACAAGGTTAGTTCAATCAGGGAGGATGAAGCCCTCTTCTAGCAGTTGAGGTGTGAACACCAAAGGAGGAGAAACTGGTTTTGTAGTTGGCAAGCCATTCATAGTCTTTGTTTAATCCTGAGCTGATGGTGTCAGATCTGCAGATGAACTGAAGCTCAGCAGTTTCTCTTTGAAGTCTGGTCCTGAAGTTTTTTTTGGCTGGCGGGTGGACTACCGTTAAATCTTGCTATTGTGTGTCCAGGGAGATTGAAGTGGGTCTCCTAACAGGTTTTGTATGTTTCTATTCCTAATATCTGATTGGTGTCCATTATCCTTTTCCATAGGGACTGTCCAGTTTGGCCGATGTAACATAGCAGAGGGGGCATAATGATGGCATTTGTTACATTGGTGGACGGCAGGGCTGAATGAACTGGTGATAGTGTGGCTGATCTGGTTAGGTCCTGTGATGGTAATCGCTGTGTAGATATGTGAGCAGAGTTGGCAATCAAGGTTTGTTGCATGGATTGTTCCTTGTTAGAGTTCTATGGTGCGATGTGGTGTTACTCGTGAGAAATATGCTCAGGTTGGCGGGTTGTCTGTGGGCGTGCACTGTCCTGCCTCCCAAGGCCTGTGAAAGAGAGGATCATTGTTCAGGATGGGTTGTAGATCACTGAATGATGCGTTAGAGAGGTTTTAGCTGGGACTATATGTGATGGCCAGTGAGTCTTGTTGGGTTCTTTCTTGGGCTTGTCTTGCATAAGGAGGCTCTCGGGACAACGTCTCTCTGTTGATCTGTTTCCTTATTTCCTTGTGTGGGTATTGTAGTTTTTGAGAAATGCTGGTGAAAGATTTGTAGGTATTGTCTCATGTCTGAGGGGTTGGAGCAGATGCGGTTGTACCTCAGTGCTTGGCTGAAGACAAGATTGTGTGGTGTGTCCGGAATGGAAGCTGGAGGCATGAAGGTAGGCAGAAGTGGTCAGTGGGTTTTGTATAGGGTGGTAATGTGACCATCACTTATTTGCACATTGGGTGTCTAGGAAGTGGACTTCCCATGTAGATTGATCGCAGGCTGAGGTTGATGGTGGGGTGGATGCTGTTAAATCATGGTGGAACTTTTTCCAGAGTCCTCTTTACAATGGGTCCAGATGATGAATGATGTCATCAATGTAGCGTAGTAAAGAAAGGGGCGTGAGTGGAACGAGACTGAAGAAGCATTGTTCCAGGTCAGCCATAAAAAATGTTGGCATATTGTGGGTCCTTGTGGGTGCCCAAGCTAGCGGTGCCACTGGTCTGGAGGTTATGTTGTCATCAAATTTGAAATAGTTGTGTGTGAGGATAAAGTTACAGAGCTCAGCAACCAGTTGTGCTGTGGCATCATCAGGGATACTGTCCCTGACAGTTTGTATTCCATCTGTGTGTGGGATGTTTGTGTAGAGAGCCTCTACATCCATGGTGACTAGGATGGTGTTTTCTGGAAGGTCACCAATGCATTGTAGTTTTCTCAGGAAATCAGTGGTGTCACAGAGATAGCTGGGAGTGCTGGTGGTGTAGGGTCTGAGGGGAGAGTCCACATATCCAGATGTCCTTCAGTGAGAGTGCCATTGCCCGAGATGAATACCCACTTCATCAGATGCATCCTACCTCTAACCCACCCAGCAAGTTGGGGGAGGGAAATTAATTAAACCTGAAATTTGGTAAGTTCATGCTTTTGAATGCTTGAGTTTAGAACCTTAACAGACTTTGAAATAATCCTTTTGGATTAATTTCCTAATTAAAAAACAAACACTGAAAACTCAGAAATTCCATCATTTGGAACTATATTGAACCTCCGGCTTGGGTCATCAGCAAGGTTTGGGCCTTTACATCCAGAGCACAGAACTCTTTCTCTTGAGGTAACAAAGTGGTAGTAGGCTTAGTATGTGGCTCAGACAATAGAGGGGGAAGACACCTATACTGTGCCAGTGGGTTTCATACGTATTTGCTAACAGCAAAGGAAAGTTAGAGCTGGTTGAAATTTTTCTCAGAGAAAAAAATTCCATCAGAAATGCTTCTTCAACAAAAGTGAAACCTTCCTGGGAACGTGTCAATTTTCAATGAAAACTTTTTTGAAAATCTGATTTTTATAAGGTAGAAATGTTTTATTTCAACTTTATCATTTTGACTTTTCTGTTATATTACAATGCATAATATTAATTTAAGTCTAGACATTTTGATAAAGTCAAAACAAAATGTCACTTTGATTTTTTCCTAAATGAAATTTTGGAATTTTTGTTCCAATCAGAATGAAAAAACAAGTAAACTTTTGGAATTTTCTGTGGCATGGAAAATCTGGTTTGTAACCAGCTGTAAGGAATGCAGAGAGTCAGGACTTCTGGGTTTCATTCCAGGTTCTGAATGGGAAAATCCTCTACTAGTAATAGACCCATCTTCCCCATCCCTCTCACAAACCTGTTTGTCCCCCTCTCCTCCTCTGTGCTCCACTGCCCAAATCCTGCCTTATTCCTACACTGCTCCTATCCAGACCCATTTAGGATGAGCACAGAGGCATCTGTACAATTTTCTCTAACCCTTCTCTTCCCTTCCCCTCTCTCAAGGTCCTATGCCACTGCCCCTCTCCTTGAATCCTGTCTCCTGCTGCTTCCCACCTCTATGTCTGTCTACTGTCCTGTTCCCACCCTTCACCCTTCCTGCAACCCCTTTTCCCCATGTCCTGCCTCCACTTCCTCAACACTCTGAAATCTAAGTCAGGCTGATTCCCCTCCTTCCTCCCTGGGCAACTTCCTGGTACAAGTGCTGGAGGAACCGACTAGGGGCCGTGCTCCTCTTGACCTGTTGCTTACAAATAGGGAAGAATTGGTAGAGGAAATAGAAGTGGGTGGCAACCTAGGCAGCAGTGACAATGAGATGGTTGAGTTCAGGATCCTGACAAAAGGAAGAAAGGAGAATAGCAAAATACAGACCCTGGACTTCAGAAAAGCAGACTTAGACTCTCTTAGGGAACTGATGGGCAGGATCCCCTGGGAAACTAATATGAGGAAACAAGGAGTCCAGGAGAGCTGGCTGTATTTAAAGAAGCCTTATTGAGGGCACAGGAACAAACATTCCGAAGTGCAGAAAGAATAAGCGAATATGGCAGGTGACCAGCTTGGCCTTAATAGTGAAATCTTGGAGTTTAAACTCAAAAGTAATCTTACAAGAAGTGGAAATTTGGACAGATGACTAGGGAAGAGTATAAAATATGCTCGAGCATGCAAGGGTGTAATCAGGAAGGCCAAGGCACAATTGGAGTTGCAGCTACAAGGGTGTATCAGGGTAACAAGAAAGGGTTCTCTATACGTATGTTAGGAACAGGAAGGCCAAGGAAAGTGTGGAACCTCACTAATGGGGGAGGCAACCTAGTGACAAATGATGTGAAAAGCTGAAGTACTCAATGCTTTTTTCCTATGTCTTCATAGAGATAGGCAACTCCCAAGACTGCTGCACTGGGCAACACAGTAGGGGGAGGAGGTGAGCAGCCCTCCGTGGTGAAAGAACAGGTTAAGGACTATTTAGAAAAAGCTGGACGTGCACAGTCCATGGATCCAGATCTAATGCATCCAAGGGTTGCCGTGTCAGAGTTGGCTGATGTGGATTGCAGAGCCACTGGCCATATATCTTTGAAAATTCATGGCAAGGGGGAGGCCCTGGACGACTGGAAAAAGGCAAACATAGTGCTCATATTGCAAAAAGGGAAGAAAGAGACAGGGAACTACAGACTAGCAGCCTCACTTCAGTCCCCAACAAAATCATGGAGTAGTTCCTCAGGATCCATTTGAAGCACTTGGAGGAGAGGAAGGTGATCAGGAACAGTCAACATGGATTCACCAAGGGCAAGTTATGCTGACCAACCTGTGCCTGTATGATGAGCTAACAGGCTCTGTGGATATGAAGAAAGTGGTTGATGTGATATATATTAGACTTTAGCAAAGCTTTTGATACGGGTTTCCCACAGTATTCTGCAGCAAGTTAAAGTATGGATTGGATGAATGAATTATAAGGTGGATAGAAAGCTGGATAGGTTGTGGGCTCAACAGGTACTGATAAACAGCTCAATGTCTACTTTGGCAGCTAGTATCAAGTGGAGTGCCACAGGGGTCGGGCCTGGGGCCAGTTTTGTTCAACTGGCTTTGTTAATGATCTGAATGATGGGATTAATCTGACCCACAGAAGTTCACAGATGACACTAAGTTGAGGGGAGAGGTAGATAAGATGGAGGGTAGGATTAAGGCCAGAGTGACCTAGACAAATTGGAGGATTGAGCCAAAGAAATCTGATGAGGTTCAGCAGGACAAGTACAAAGCCCTACACTTAGGAAAGAAGAATCCATCCACTGCTACAGGCTGGGACTGACTGGCTCAGCACAGTTCTGCAGAAAAGGACCCGGGATTACAGTGGACAAGAAGCTGGTTTTGAATCAGCAGTGTGCCCTCATTGCCAAGCAGGCCAATGGCATTGTAAGGAGGCGGCCTGGCTCCCCGCCGCACCTGAGGGGGAAGAGCCAGTAGCCCTGGTTCCCGCCCCCGGAAGTCAAGGGGCGTGACAGGAAGTATAAAAGCCAGGGCCCCAGAGCTCAGTTGACCCAGAGAGATGCCGAAGAGTACAGACGTAGAGGCCTGAGCTCCTGCTCGGCCCAGCTTGCCCATGTGCTCACTATCCGAGGAGCGCTGGCCGGACGTACCTCGGGCCCAAGTATCTCCGAGGAGCGCTGGCCGGACCTACCTCGGGCCAAGTATCCCAGGAGCGGCTGGCCGGACCTGCCCCGTGCCGGGTATCCTGAGGACCCTCAGCCTGAACTCGCCCTGCGCCCACTGGCCGGAGGAGCCGCCAGAGCCTGCTCCTCCCCCAGTTTCTCGAGGAACCTATGTCTGGGACCCACCGGACTGCGCCGACAGAGGACAGGTACCAGGGGAGGGGGAAGTTGGAAGTAGCCCGGGGGCAGCTGAGGACATCAGGCTGCAGAAGGCCCGAGCCTATGGCTGTGGTATGGCCAGGATCCCTACTGACCACCCTGTCAGTGTGTTTCGGTTGGGAGCCCTACTGAATCACCCCTGTCAGTGTGTTTCAGTAGGATCCCCACTGACCGCCTTAGCGGCGACCGCCGCTACCAGGGCCCTGGGCTGGAACGCAGAGGAGTGGGTGGGCCTGCGTTCGCTTGCCACTCGTAACCGGGGTGGCAGAATTCCCCCTCCCTCAGAACCCCTGAGCTGTGCTACGGTTTGTTTGTTGCCCTGCCGAAGGGCCAGGGCTCCTAGACTTTGTTACTGCTCTGCCTTGCCCCAAAGGAGTCAGAGCTGAACTGTTTGGTGCCCGCCCTGCCCAAGGCCCGGCACCCTAGCTTTGTTACTGCTCTGTCCTGCCCCAAAGGGTCAGAGCCTGAACTGTTCGGTGCCTGCCCTGCCTAAGGGCAGGGCCCATAGACCTTATGTGCTTGACCCTCAAGTACAGGACCGGCGTGGAACCCGTTCCCGCTGCCTAGAAGGAGGCGCCCTGGCTCCCCGCCGCACTGAGGGGATGAGGCCTGAACCGCGGGCTTACAGGCATATGAACTATTAGGAGCATTGCCAGCAGATAGAAGAAGTGATTATTCCCTATATTTTACAGGTGAGGGCCCACCTGGAGTATTGCATCCTGTTTGTTGTCCCCTGACTACAGAGGGCATGTGGACAATTGGAGGGAGTCCGCGAAGGACAATGAAAATGATTAGGTGGCTATGGCACCTGACTTACGAGGAGAGGCTGAGGTGAACTGGGGTTATTAGTCTGCAGAAGAGAAGAGTGAGGGGGGATGTGTATAGCAGCCTTCAACTACCTGAAGGGGTCCCAAAGAAGATGGATCTTGCTGTTCTCAGTGGCAGAAGACAGAACAAGAAGCAATGGTTTCCAAGTTGCAGCGGGGAGGTCTAGGTTGGCTATTAGGAAACACTATTTCACTAGGAGGGTGGTTAGCACTGGAATGGGTTACCTAGGAGTGGTGGAATCTCCTCTTAGAGGTTTTTAAGGTCAGGCTTGACAGATCCTTGGCTGGGATGATTTTAGTTGGTGTTGATCCTGCTTGAGCAGGGGGTTGGACTAGATGACCTCCTGGATCTCTTCCAACCCTATATTCTATGATTTGTGATACGCATGGCCAGACGGCAGATGAGATGTTGTGGGGGCCTTATTCCTGCCAAGGGAGGAGGTTTGCTTTAGATTAACTAGAACCTGTAGCCATTTAGAGCACCTGACTTCAATTTAGAGCTGACTTCAGTCATGTGATAAAAACCCTGCTTCAGTCAGACAGTGTGGAGTGAGGAGAAGGTTTGATTGGAGCAGAGTGCAGGTTGCAGGTAAGAGAAGAGTTTGATAAGAGAGAAATAGAAATTTTGGAGGAGTGCTGCGGTGGATTGTGAAGTCCAGAAGAAACCCTAGGTAAGGGGCACCAGTCTTGTGTAGAAGGGAGGCAAGAAGCCCTTCACAAGGTGAAGGGTAGGAAAGGGAAGTAACCCAGGGGAAGGAACTGCTAGTTCAAGTGGTTCACCACAACCCCAGGGCCCCTGGGTTGGGACCTGGAGTAGAGGGTGGGCCCAGGTCCCTCCCTCTCCACTCCCCTCCTCCAAGGACACTAGTGGAGTAATTAAGAACTGGTTCAGAGGCAAGCAATAGCACCCTGAACCCACCCCAGAGAAGAGAGAGTGCGAGACCCAGCAGAACAGTACCAGCAATTTGCCACAGATTCTTTGGTGGGAGTAGACAGTGAGAGCACAAGAGTCTACAGGCTTTCAGTTCAGGTGCCCAGTGCCACAACATCTCAAAGCAGCAACTTCAGGGAAAGTCCTGCTTAGATCCTAAAGCCCAGGATAGGGTATGCACAGTTGCTCTCGGAGGATGGGGCATGTGCACTCTGGTCACATGTAGGAACTCTGAGCAGGTGACATATGCCCAGTATTGACATAACCATCAAAGAATTAAGCAGGCAAACACTAATCAGTTGCTCTACTGAGCATGTGCAAACAGTGGAGATTTCAAAGGCTCAAAACTTAGCCAAATTTGGGAGTCTGATCATGGGAACAGCAAATGGCACTTCCCTGATACCAGGGGAATACTCCTACTAAACTTGAAGTTCCTATTCCACAGCACAGAAGTGCCAGAATGTCTAAAACATTTCTTAAAAATAATTTGTTGAAATAGGTAAAACAATGCATGTTCTCCTCACCTAACCTCACTCTCAGAAATGGCTGAACCATTTTTGGTAAGACTTTTAAAAAAAATTGTCTGACTGAGGCAGACAAACCTGAATAGTTAAAGTTTGACAAAGTTATAAGCAACTGAAAACTGGTTCCCAGGTTGTAATGGGAAGTGTTGGGTAACCTTACCTACAGGTATCACTACCTGCACCAGCAGTAACACACACACACACACACACGAAATTACATCATCTGTGATGCTGTGTATAAGAAAAATAACCATTTGAATCGTTGTTGCTACCACTGTTATAAAATTGAAGCATATCTTGAACAAAGTATATCACGGAAGGCGTCAATGAAACAGTTACGATTTGCTAAGCATGATTATCCTGTTCATATGCATGTATTACCTTTGTATCTGAAGTTATGAATATTCCCTATGTATCTTAAACATGTGACGTATTCCTGAGTGACACCCCTCAGATAGTTACATGTGGACCAGACAGCTGTGTGTTGATGGCCTATCAGGGACACTCCACTCTCACAGTGGGCCTTTGACAAACCCTCATCCTGTCCAGATAGCTCTTCCTGAGGATGCCTCAGAGAGCAAGAAGCCAATGGCCAACCTCCATGATTCAGCAAAGCATGTAAGGGAATGTGATATGCTCAGGTGAATCTGGACTCCATCTTGGGCCAGTAACTTTCCACATACAGGGGTGTTCTCTTTGTTTGGGACAATAATTTCCCATGCATATGGCAGGGGATATAAAAAGACACCTGAAAGAGCTCCATGTTGCCTCTGTCCTGCTCTGGACTGTGGACTTACAACGAAAAAAAGCATCTTGAACTATGGCTTGAGGACCTTCCAATCTTTTGGAAGTTATCAGACAGACTTTACAAGCCAGCAGCCTATGACATCAGTGTTACAGACCTGATATAAGGACTTTGCAGTCATTAGTATGTATATGATCTATTAACCATTTATAACTCTCTGCATTTATTATTAAATCTTTAGTTAGTTTACTAAGGATTGGCTGACAGCATGGCATTTGGGTAAGATCTTTGCTGTATATTGACCTGGGGATATGGGTCTGATCGTTTGGGCTTAGAAAGAACCTCACATATGGTGAAATGGGTTTTCAATAACCTCTTAATATATTAGACTGGGATGCCTGGATGGGAGCCAATGGCTGGAATGTCTATGGGGACTGTGTTTGGTTTCTTGTTAAACAATGTGGTACTGCAGAAGCTGTTTTGTTACTTGTCTGGTGAATCTAATTAAAGAATAAACCACCATTTTTGGGTGGATCATCTGCCCAGAATGTGGCATTCTCAGAGTGGCCTGCATGAGTCACCCCATCACATCAATTATAGGTTGTTTACACCAAGGAGGAAAAGGAGTTGTTTAGAGCTGGTCCAACTTCGAGTAATTGATGAAGTCTAGAACAGGGGAAAAATCAGGCTAAATAGCAGGAAACATTCCTTAATCATGACATCTTTTTGAATGTGCATTGTCTCCCAAGGGAAGTGGTGGAGGCCCCATTGGTTTAGATATTTCAAATTGGATTAGAGATCAGTGGAGAACACACTATAGGGGATAACTCTGTTCTGATACCCTAAATAACAGACTAGTTACCTATTTGGTTACTATTTATCATAGTATATGAAAACTTCAGAAACTGAGCTCGCTATAAATAGGCACCAACTGAAATTCAAAGATCACTGTGGAATTAAGTTTTCATAATAGAGGCCTGTCATTAAAGGTAACAAGAGCTAGACAGGTTCCCAACTAGAAGTCAAATACACTTAACTTCCTGATTCTCAAATGTTTCTTTGAAAAAATCTTTTTCTGAATACATATTTAATCACTGCTTGCTGATTCTTCTTGGAACATTTAATTAACTTTACACAGCTGAGTACAGATACCAAGCTTTGTGCTTTTGTCTCAAAAATTATAGGGCAAATGTCAGTTTTCACAATCTTTAAGACATCCGTTCACGTAACAGCCACTCCTGCAGGGATCAGGAGAATGTAATAATCGTATTAATGATGGTTGAACCTGAAAAAGGTTTAGAAAAGGCCTCCGAACTTCAGGTGTTTATCCAAATTGGTTTCGGTGCACTCTAGGAATCAAGAAATGGCACATTTGGGGAGGTTCAGAAAGGAACAGTACAAGAAACCTTGTCCATCTCAGATATAGACAGTCGGGTCTCTGAGATCTAGAGTGTCCTTCATTTTTATTTATTACTACTTTTGCATTACAGTAGTACCGAGACGCACGGTGCATACACATATTAAGAGACAACCCTTGTGCCCAATAGCTTTCATTCCAAACAGACAGGAAAGGCAAAGAATGGGAGGGGAAACAGACCCAGTGAAGGGAAACTACTCACCCAAGGTCACAGAGCTTGTCAGCGGCAGAACAAGAAACAGAACCAGGTTTTGGTATTGATTTCAGTGGCACCAAGATTTCACCCAAGTTCTCAAGTCCCAGTTCAATCTAGTGAACCACACTGTCTCCCTAGGTGTTTTTCAGCACCTGAATGAGGTTACTTAGAACACCAGTAGCTGCATCATTAAAAAGCACCACAAAACATCACTCCTTTCATGGCCTCTAAGAGAAGAGAACCCACTCATCCAGATTCTGTAAAACAACAGGAGAAAATAAGAGAAACTCTAGACAGCAGACAGCTCCTGATGCCTGGTATCCTATGTATCCACATCAAAGAAAAGAGGTCACTGGGGAGATGCAGGTACTCAGGCTGACCCCTATGTTAAGTCACCCACAGCGGCCTCATCAGACTTTGGTTTTGGTACAATGTTGAAGTCCTACAAAAGGAGCAGATTTCCTGCTGTTTCCAGGCCTGTGTTTGATTTTGGAAGTATAACCCCTCTTTATCAGAAGGACGGGTGTTGTCCAGCAATCGTCATATAAAAAAGGAAAGTCCTTCCAGCTGTGTAATGAAAAGATAAAATGAACGAAGTGGCTTCACTGTGACAATCAAAGATAGATAAAGCCAAGAGAGTTTTGTTTGTAGAATAGTAAATCTTCCTTCTTCATAGAATCTATGCCATTCTAGTTGGCATATATTTGGCTAAGATAACTTTCCAACAATAGGACTTTAAAGAGGTTATTTTGCAAGTGAAGAGTCAACATTTTGAAGTTCACATAACGGACATTATGTCAAGAGTTGCTATTGCATGCCAATTTTGAAGTAGCAGTCATGTTGCACATTCTGGAGACATTTGCTGTGTATTGGCCTATGTAAGTGAACCCTCCTTTCCTGCCAAAAAAAGACTCTATTCCCTATATTGGAATGCAAAGTTTTGCTGAAGCACAGTGTATGAATTGGCCATACAGAGGAATCCCTACAGTGTAGGATAGTGTCCCTACAGTGTCACTCCCCAGCATGGTGTAGAGTGCAACATTATGCAAGATCTCTGCATAGCAACATCTAGGAAGATCTTGGGAACAGGAGAAGATAGGACCAGAATGTCTATTGCTCTGTATACCCCCTCTCCTTGCATTGGTGAGAGAATGGTTTGAGGACACTCCTGGGAAGCTGCTCCACTCTGGCTTCACAAATTGGTGAAGTGTGTGAGAAGTTTCTTATTCTCTTCTGTTTCTGACGATTCCCAATGCCCAGCCTAATTATGCAAGCTGAATGCCTAGTAGTAGTGGTGGTGGGGGTGTGAGCCAAGGCTCTTTGAAATCAATGGCTAGACTCTCATTGACTTCAGGGGGCTTTGGATCAGGCCCTATGCCACTGTTGGCAGCTCTCTTCTCAAACCTTGCCTTTGCTAGTCTGATGGTGATCAGATGTGCATGTGGCTTGTGTGGGTGTGTAAAATCTATTCAGTTTACACATTGGTACAATATTGTTTGTCTAGTGGTTAGTATGATAGAGAAGAGTCTTGACAGAACTGTAAAATACTGTAAATGACTATTTCTATAGTGCTATAGAGGAACATGGTATTTGACACACAAAAACAAAATGAGCAGCTTGCAGTATAGCTAAATGATCTATGATTTCCAGGGGTTTTCGTTGTGGTCTCCCCTTATAATAACTGAGTTGAATTTTATTGCAGGGTTTCATATTACACAGTATGGCCTCAGTTCTGCAAAGAGATGCATATAAGCAGGGTTTTGGAGCGGAGCCTGGAGCTGGAACGTGGAGTAGTTCCGGAGCAGTGGAGCTGCAGGTTTTTGCCTGAAGCTGGAGCAGAGCCAGAGCACAGCTCCAAAGCCCTGCATATAAGTGTATCCACCTTGTATTTATTCACTGAAGTATATCTGTGTGCATTTCCTTGCAGGATCAAGACCTGTTCCTCTAATGTTGTTGCATAGCATACGCTGCATTATCTAGGCATGTAACTACAATGGAATGTACAAAATTATCTTAGCATGGGACTCCTCAAACACACTAAGCCAAACCCTGAAATCCTTACCTGGAGCTTAATCAGCCACAGCGAGACAAGGCAGAGTTTGGTTACTATAATTAACCCCCTCTCAAATTAGGCATAGTTCTAGTTACAAATCAATCACCTTCGGTAGTTACTATTTCCTTAGTAAGCATGAAGAAGGAAAATATTACATCATGATTTTGTTTCTCTCAGATAAAATAATCACAGAAGACATTAGCTATATTGCTGAGAGAAAATGCTCCTGTTTATGTCTGAGACACAGAATATTGCATGGACTCTGCACAATGAAATAACTGAGAGGAAATGCTTTAAAATTCACAGATAGTGAGGCGGTACTGGTCGCATTTTCTGTCATTCCAGCTGCCATCAGTGTACATCTCCACACAGTTTTCCCCTCCTTTGCCATTTGGCTCATGAGCATGCCAGTTGGTATAATTCAGAGGTTTCCCATCCAGATACTGGAATTCACCTGGAACATCACTCTCCCTTATACCCAGATAAGCGTATTTGTTAAACTGTTTCACAATAGCCAAAATAGCATCGTTTTCCTCCTGGTTCTTGGGAGTGGTGATGGAGCCACCAGCATGTTCACATGCTTTTAATGTGGTTTCAAAATTGACTTCTTTCCCATTGGTAGCGAGAATTTTTCCCCTCACTTCTGTTATTTTTCCTTCCAAAGTAAGGACTGCAAAGGAAAGAGAGAGGATATGGCTGATTTTTTTCTCTTATTTTATACTATATTTATACTGTCCATGTTGCTACTATACTCCTGACTTCAAGCTTGATAAGTTTATGGACGGGATGGTATGATGGGATAGCCTAATTTTGGCAATGAATTGATCTTTGAATATTAGCAGTAAATGTGCCCAATGGCCTGTGATGGAACACTAGATAGAGTGGGATCTGAGTTATTACAGAGAATTCTTTCCTGGGTGTCTGGCTGGTGAGTCTTGCCCCCATGGTCAGGGTTTAGCTGATAGCCATATTTGGGGTTAGGATGGAATTTTCCTCCAGGGCAGATTGGCAGTGGCCCTGGGGATTTTTCACCTTCTTCTGCAGTGTGGGTTAAAAGTCATTTACTGGAAGGTTCTCTGCACCTTGAAGTCTTTAAACCATGATTTGAGGACTTCAGTAGCTCAGACATAGGTTAGGGGTTTATTACAGGAGTGGGTGGGTGAGATTCTGTGGCCTGTGTTGTGCAGGAGGTCAGACTAGACAATCATAATGGTCCCTTCTGACCTTAAAGTCTATGAATCTATGAGAAACTCCCACAGCCTGTTTGATGATTATCTTCACGTGCTGCCCAACATGCTGGACATGTACAGCACAGTCCTTTGCACTATGCTGTGCCTAGTCCCTTCTGATTCTAGTCTATGTAAGTTCTGATACTCCATTCATACATACAGTGTGCAGAATGCTCAGTATATTGTATAGCCCTAAGCACCCATCTATGTCCCATCTTATGGACAGCCTTTTGCATTGCCGTATATGCTGCATAGACACACACTGACCAATCTTTCTTGGGTACTTATATGCCCTCCATTACTGCAGTATCTGAGCACCTCACAAATTATCTTTACAACACCTATGTGAGGTAGGGCAGTGCTATTATCCCCTTGTTATGGTACAGAAAGACTGAATGAGTTGCCTAGAGTCACACACAATGTTTGTGGCAGAGCAGGAATTTTTAATGAATCTGTAAACTCAGGGGTTGTACCGTACGACTGGAGAATTGCTAACGTAGTTCCTATCTTCAAGAAAGGGAAAAAAGTGATCTGAGTAACATAGGCCTGTAGTGACACTGTAGTAGGATGTAAGGCTGGAAAATTTTTGAAGGAGAAAGTAGTTTAAGGACACTTGAGTCAATGGTAATGACAAATTACAACACGGTTTAACTAAAGGTAGATCGGCCAAACCAAATGATCCCTTCTCGAGAAGGTGAACAGATTATCTAGACAAAGAAACGCAGTAGACTAATTTACCTTGATTCAGTAAGGCATTTGAACGGTTCCACATGGGGAATTGTTAAGTCAATTGGAAAAATGGGGATGAAATAAAATGTAAGTGGAAAGGAAACTGGTTAAAGGGGAGACCCAATAGGTCAGACTGAAGGGTGAACTGTCAGGCTGAAGCAGGTACTATGGATTCCTCAAGGATCATTTTGGGACCAATTTTATTTAACTTTTTATTACTGACGTGGCACAAAGAGCGGAAATGTGCTAATAAAGTTTGCGGAGGACACAAAGTGGGGGTATTGCTAACACAGAAAAGGACCGGGATACATATAGGAAAGATCTGGATTACTGTAAACGGAGTAAAGTAACTAGGATGAAATTTAATATGAAAGTGCAAGCATGCACTAGGGATAATAATAAGAATTGTAGATATACATGTGGGACACATCAGTTGGAAACAACAGAGGAGGAGAAGGCCTTGGAGATTGGTTGATCGTAGGAATGACTATGAGCTGCCAATGCGTCTGGCGTTAAAAAGCAAATGGCGGTTTTAGGATGCATCAGGCGAGGTATTCAGCAAAAAGATAAGGAGGTGTTTAGTACTGTTGTATAAGTCACTGGGGTGAGACCTCGCCGGAATACTGTGTGCAGTTCTGGTGTCCATGTTAAGAAGGTGAATTCAAACTGGAACAGGTTCAGAGACGGCTACTAGGAGATCGGAGAAGAAAACCTGCCTTATGAAAGGAGACTGCAAAGAGCTTGGTTTGTTTAGCCTAGCCAAAAGATCGGGGGGGAATTGCTGCTCTATAAAATATATCAGGGGGATTAATATTGGGGAGGAGAGGAATATTTAGCTTAGTACTAATGTAGACACAAGGACAAATGATAAACTGGAACATTAGGAAGTTAGACTGGAAATTAGATGAAGGTTCTAACCATTAGAGGAGTGAAGGTTCTGACAGCCTTCCAAGGGAGTAGGGGGGGCAAAAGACAACATCTGGCTTTAAGACTAAGCTAGAAAGTTTATGGAGGATGAATATGATTAAGGCTCAATGGTCTTGATGGGATGGATCTGAGTTACTGCAGAGAGGTTCTTCCTGAGTGCTGGCTGGTGAGTCTGCCACATGCACAGGTTAGCTGATTATTTGGGTGGGAAGATTTCCTGCAGGGCAGATTGGCAGAGGCCTTGAGGTTTTCACCTCTTTCTGCAGTATGGGGCATGGTCGCTTGCTGGTGGAATCTCTGCAGCTTGAGGTCTTCAAACCAATTAAGACTCAATAACTCGGACATAGGTTGGGTCGTAAGAAGTATGTAGGGTTCTGTGGCCTGCTTTGTGCAGGAGGTCAGACTAGATGATCATGGTCCTTCTGACTAGAGTCTGAGAATTGAACCTGGTCTTCCACATTTGAGGCTGGGGCTGCTGGATCATCTTTCTCTCCAATGCTAACAAAACCTCAGCTACTTAATATAGTGTTTGGAAGTAAGTTTGGTGAGGAAAGTTTTTAAAATCGAATAAATGTTAAAGTACTTAAGTACTTTAAGTTGGGCTCTCATGATTCCTTTGACATTGCATTTACATAATTGTGAGAAAAAGCAAAAGATTCCTCCTTCCAGCTGGTAATCGATGTTTTAAAACCTGGGCTTTTGCAATTCGAGCGACAGAAGCAGGCAGGCCTAAAGATGATGATGAAATAATTATACAATAATTTAAATGCGATTTCACTGATATGAAAATGCATCATATACATATAAATTTCCAGAATGTCTGTACTGATGTATCTCTGTCAAGATTCTTCCCACTCTGAACTTTAGGTGCAATGTGGGACTGCAGACATCCTAAGCTTAATACCAGCTAGATCTGTTTGCTGCCATCACCCCAAGCACTACTTTTTTCCGGGTAGTCTTGAGGACTCACAATCTGGTAAACACAGATCCAAACCCTTGGACTAAACAAGAGAAATTAACCATACCCCTCTTCTCCCACTCACTCCTGGTGGATCCGATCAAACCCTTGGATCTAAAAACAAGAGAAATTAACCATACCCCTCCTTTCTCCCCACTCCTGGGGAGCCAGATCCAACCCTTGGATCTAAAACAAGAACATCAATCAGGTATAAGAAAAGGCTTTAATTAAAGAAAAGAGAGTAAAGAAACCCTCTGGAGAGAGATGCATACCAGCTACTGTCACGACAACAGATTCAAACACAGATGTTTCCCCTGGGCAAACTTTAATACACACAAGAAACCCAATTGATAGTCCCTTAATGTACCACAGAAGTTACAAAGAAATAAACATAACCTATATCCCTTCTAAACTTACTACTCTGATAAGAGGCTGATTCTTGATCTTTTTCACTCTGGCTGAAACTGAGCTCTAAGGCTTGGCTACACTTGGAATGACCGCGCCGGGAGTACAGCTGGGGTCGTACAGCTGTGTAGGAACAGCGCTGCAGTGTGGCACACTGAAGCTACCAGCGCTGCATTGTGGCCACATTTGCAGCGCTGTTGGGAGTGGTGCATGTTGGGGCGCTATCCCAGCTTTCAAGTGGCTGCAACTGCTTTTCAAAGAGCGGGGTGTGGTGGAGTGTGACAGGGAGTGTGGGGAGAAGAGAGTGGATTTTTGGAGCAGACACTGACAGCTCCCTGCCTTGCAAATTCTGGCCATTTCCCCCACCCTCTCTCAATCACTCTTAAATGCAAAAGGCTTCAGACCAGATAAGCAGCTTCTCCGATGGACTCCCCCCCCCCCCGCCTTGCGTGCTGTTTCTCTACTCAAGCAAACACTAGCAGCTTTTCTCAGCTCCTGCCTTGCAAGTCTAAGACTGAAGATACACAACAGCTACTTCAATCATTTTAAAAGTTTTGACCCTTCCCCCCCTTATTTCACAAATGCAAATTATGCACTCCTAATAGCCTCAGACCACATAAGCAGCTGCTCAACACGGACTCCCTCTCCCTCAAACAACAGCTGTGAACATTCCCAAGCAATAAACTGCCTCAGATCGCTCGCTCGCTGGAGCAGAAAAGAGCACTGTTTGTTTTTAGAGCTCGCTGTTCAGCCATTCTTCCGTTTGTGGGACAGGATTCTGGGATACCTCTTATACCCGGAGGCCAATACAGCGCGTGTGGTGTCCACACTGATGAGCAGCGCTGCATCACCAGCACTGGAATCGCTAAACACCAATCAGACAGGTGTACAGCCAGCGTGCAGCCAGGGAGTTACAGCGCTGGCTGGGCTTTGTAAGTGTGTACACAGAGTGAGTTGCAGCGCTGTAACACCTTCACCAGTGCTGCAACTCTCCAGTGTAGCCAAGCCCTAAACAAAGGAAAACTTTCCTCCTTCCTTTTGAAACATCTTATTCCCCCATCGGTTCCTCTGGTCGGGTGTCAGCTAGGCTAGGTGAACTTCTTAACCCTTTACAGGTAAAAGAGGCATTAACCCTTAACTATCTGTTTATGACAATGTCACTTTCATTTTCTGTGGTGGAAAATTCTATTTCTCTGTATTTATACATTTTCGAAGAAACTTTATCATATATTGATTGTTCTTATACATAATATATAAAGTATATGCCTGTTGAAACTACAAAGAGTTTCAACTACTGGAGAGTAGTTACTTAAAGCACCTTACATGTGAAATAAAATGAATTTTTCTAATCTGAAGTCTTTTGTGTATGTGAAGTCCATGAAAGGGTTAATATTTTAGAAACTGTATTTGCAACTTGACAGCCACAATGGAAAACTTTGGTGGGTTTGGAGTTCTTGTGATATTGAACAGAACTGGAATTCTCTTCTCTGCTTCCTTTATGGTCAGTTAAACTCTTATAGTTTTTTCAGTATGCTTCTATCTGAATAGAGACTGCAAAAATGTTATTGTAGGGTTCCATGTAGGTTCTCTCCAAGATGACATATGAAGTATAAGTATGTTTATAGATACAGAGATTTTAAAAACAAAAGCTCTCAGCATGCACGTTTTTCATAGGATCTGAGAATCAAGCTGGCTGTTTTTGTCATACAAAATCATCACCAGTAATAAAACTTCCACAGGTGAAATTATGCCATCAGTGACACTTGTACAGTCCCATTGCCATCAGTGGGGTAGCATAACTGTAACCTGATTGGAACTCAGTACAGAATTCTGTTGCTGCTGCACAAGGAGGAATAGATTCCTTCTCAGTGTCTTGGAGCTATGCTGGCTTTGCTTTTGTAAGACGAGTAAAAGGTAGTAAAATGTATTTGAGTCAATACAGTCAGCAGATGTGATAGATACAGGAAGCAGATCAGTTAAATAATAAAGGTACCATTTTTACATAATAGCAGAACTGCACTTTAATAGACTCAGTTACTTTTCCCTGGACTGCTTTATATACAGCACAAGTGTCCAGTATTTTGGACTAAACAAAGATTTGTCTTATTCACCTTGTAGTCCATCCTCCCCTCTCTCCCCCTTGTTGCCTTTTTCACCCTGGGGTCCTTTCACCCCAGGAACCCCATCTCTTCCGGGAAGACCTGGCATGCCCTGGGGCCCTGGAGGACCTGGAGAAGAGCAGCACACAAACGAAAAATGTACAAAATTTATTTTCAACCAATGCATTTTATGGGAAATTCAGAATAAACATGGGTTTAACAGATGCTGGTGTGAAAGTAGAATGAATTATATTGTAAAAATAAGAATGGATTAAAGAAATGTTGTATGTACCTTTAAGCAGAAATAAGAAATGTTGAATTACAGGTGCCAGGAAAAGAAACATTAGGCATAAACAAGGGTGCTAATGGTGAAACATTAACAGAAGATCGGTAATAGTTAGTGAGGAAATAATATATGCATGCCTAGCCCAGGTAAATTTATCAGATTCTGCTTCCTTTGTTATCTTGTTAAATGCTCGCCGTTTTATCTGTATAAATAAGATAGTTTGTGTCTGCATGGTGCTCACATTATCTGGGTTATTAGCAGAGCGCTGTGCTATAAAACAGAGTGTCTGAACAAACTGTGAGTCCTGAGTCTACTTTGACACTGGCCAGCAAAGCAACCGCGCATTGTGGTTCTGAATAACTTCATTAATGCACAAGCCTAGTGACTGTTGGCTTCATAACAGAGGCAAAACACTGCTCCCTGGAATGAGCAACCAAATGCATGTTAGGAGCCAACTACTTGAACCTGTTTTGACAGATTGACATTTTATGACAAAAAAAAAATACAATTTCAGAATTCCTACAGGCTG
This sequence comes from Chelonoidis abingdonii, assembly GCF_003597395.2. Taxonomy (NCBI): domain Eukaryota; kingdom Metazoa; phylum Chordata; order Testudines; family Testudinidae; genus Chelonoidis; species Chelonoidis abingdonii. The sequence continues at coordinate 8,785,485 of NC_133783.1, read as the reverse complement.
ATATAAAATGCCACTTTTTCTCCTTCAGCTTCACTCTTCTGCCAAGAAACTGCTTTGTTCCCTCTCATTTCCACAACATTAATGTTCCTCCACTCCACACCAATGGGAGTTGTTGCACTAGCAAAAGTTTACTATAAGCTGGAACTACGGACAATTTCACTCTCTAGAAATTAAAGCAAGAAACACGTATTTACTGACTTCACCTAGAGGGTCTATGCTGTTATTAAATAGAACTCACCATTTTTATTTCATCTGACCAAGGAAACAGGTGATTAACCATCTAGTTTACTATAAGCTAATAGTCAACACAGCATACTCTATTTAAAGGGATAACCACTGACATACCTGTGGGCCTGGGTCTCCTTCATACCATCTCTTCCAGGTAATCCACTGGTTCCGTGGGCCAGGGTTTCAGGATTCCTGCACACTTCTGTCAGCATGACACATCATCAGAAAAAAAACTGCTGCTGAAGTATGTGAAGTGACTGGAGTGACAGCATTGTTCAGCCAGCTACAAAGCAATTGTATTTACCATGCACTTGTGCACTGAAATAAGGTGATTTATTGCTAAATGGAAAATAATGAAGTGGTCATTATTAGATTCAAATTTGGCCTTGAAGTCTTCAATTGGGATTAAATCTTTCAAGTTGGTATGTCCCCCCATTTATATTGAGGTTATAGAAGTATCCCTAAAATGAACCCAAGCCTGAGAGATATATTAAAATAAAATATGTATAAAACTTATTTGGTATAATCATTTGCTGGCAATGTCATAAATCACGTTCTTTTACTTGATGTGTGTACATCAAATGTAATGTATACACAGCAGTTTGAAAATGCATCTTCCAAACATTAGCTTGCCAGCAGGATTGATTCTCATATTATGTACGGCTAAGTCCCTGTTTTAGTTTAAACTATTTTTACAAAATCCCAGGTTTACAAAGGTAGATTCATTTTTTTCTGATTTTTCACCCTACTTTTGTGTCATCAAATAATAAAATAACTTGTTTATTAGGAGAATACAATACATAGCATGAAGATACATATGTTATGAATATACATTGTCTGTGTGTATATGCAAACCTGCCTGTTGAAGTAAGGCTATGTATTACTAGAGGGTACACTCGATAAACAAGCAGACATGCACGCAAGCTCTGATGTATGCATCTGAGCATCCGCTGAATCTCAAATCCACCACGTACACATTTCAAGCTGTTAGCTGATAATGCTTTAAAGATTGACACACAAAATGGAAGAAAACGAAAATCTGTTCAGAATACATTTCAGAAGTATTCGAAAGTTTTAAAAAACAAAAACAGAGAAAAGGATGAAGTTGAGTGTATGGCTTATAATGGCACGGTCAATTATTAAAGGTAAATATATAGGCCACTAGTTCTAAGTCTACAACAGTTAAACTGTTATTTATGAAACTTTTATTTGGGATTAGAGGGGTGCAGCAGGGGGTTCTGGGCAGGGGTTCGGTGTGCAGGAGGGGTGTGGCAGGGGGTACGGCTGCAGGAGGGGTTCGAGGGGTGGGCTTCGGTCCAACATGCACTGGGGGCAGGGCAGGCAGGCAGGGATCCTGCCCTGCCCTGCCCTGCCCCTGTGCCGCTCTGGGAATGGGGAACCATGGCCAATGGGAGCTGCTGGGGGCACTGCCTGAAGCAAGAGCCACACACAGACACCCACGCTCCTCCTTCCCCATGTTCCCACTTCCTCCCGGAATGGCGTGGGGGCAGGGCAAGCAGGGAGTCTGCCCTGCCCCCGGTGCACGTGGCGCCAGAGCTGCTTTACGTAAATACTGGAGGAGGGTAGGGGGCCCATGAGGACCTCACAGGCTGCAGAAAGTAACCTCGGCCCGCGGGCCACGTGTTTGAGACCCCTGGCTCAGATGATCTCGATACACGGCCGTACCACTTCAGCTTGCGCTTCTTCATGGTTGTCAGGAGGTCTTTATATGACCTAGTACTTTGGGTGATGATGTTGCAGACCTCTTCATTAGTGACGTGATTGAAGTAGGAGATGCCCAGGATTTTACGGAAATATCTCATCTCTACCACCTGTATTTTCTATTCAAGTTCTGCCATAAGGGTCCATGTCTTGCATGCACACAGAAAAATGGAGATGACCAATGAGTGCAGCAGTTTCAGTTTGGATTCTAGGGAGATGTTCTTATTACTCCAGATTGGCTTTAGCTTTGCCACTGGTACTATTGTTTGTGCAGTTCTTGCCTGAATTTCTGTCTTGGATCCTTCATCAGTGATGATTGCCCCCAAATACTTGAACGGTTTCACTGTTTCCAGCTCTTGTCCACTGACAGTGATATGTGAACTGATCCCATCAGGTTTGTTTATCATCAGCTTGGTTTTTCTCTCACTGATTTGCATGCCACATTTTGTTAAGGATTCATCCAATCATTTCACAAGGTTGGCAAGTTCATCTTCGCTGCCTGCCAGGCCATCAATGCCATCAGTGAACCGAAGATTTGAAATTGTTCACCCCCCAATGCTGACTGTGCATATGTGATCTGCTAGGGCATCGGTCATTATGTGCTCCAAGTCGAAAATATAATAGGAAATATAAAGGGAGACGTTTGCAGCATGGCCTAAGTGAAGTTCTTTGTAGTTTTATAGAGAGTTCATTGACCCATCTACTCTGAAGTAGAATGAAAAAAAAGTCCTCAAAAGTCTCATTTATATAGTATGCTATTTGATAACGCACCTGCATACCAAAGTGGAGGCTTGATGATAATAATCTGCATGGTTCTTTTTTGTTTTGTTCACACACTTAATTTGTTACACAAATACTTAGAAAAGTTTCAGGAACTGTGTGATGCTGTTTTTCTTGATTATAGTAATGAGTTATGTTTAAATGGAGAAAAAACACTCAAGCAGAACAAGTAGTCTCAAAAGATTTTTTTTTGGAGTTAATTCAAAGAATATAAAGTTTTCATGGAACGTTCATCTAATTTCTAAAATAAATCATTGTTATTGTTCAAAAGATTACAAAGAAGGATGGGTAGGTAGCTAAGGGAGGCAGTGTGTGGCTTAGTGGGTAGTGCACCGGACTAGGACTCGTGTTCACACAGTTCCTGAAACTTTTCTAAGTATTTGTGATTTCAGTATAGGACAAACCATCTACAAAGTCAGAATACACATGAAATAGAAATCTGATCTGTGTACATCTTTATAACACTTACTTTAGATTCATATTATTATTTCTCCCATATAACTGGTTTATATGCCAAAACCACTATCACCACCAAACAAACATTTTAAAAAACTTTGCTGACTTTGGCTTCCCAAGTATGATTACACTGCACTCTAAGCCCAGGCTTGTGGACTTGGTGGTTCCAAGCCCATTCTTGAGAATCCACACTGCATTGTAAACCTGGGTTTACAATTGCTGGAGCTGGAGCTGTGCTAACACATCTGTACTGTACTAGGCAGACCACCTGACTTGGGTCTATGGCTTGAATTGCAGCCACACCACAAAATGACAGGGCTTGGACCTGAGTCACAGCAGGACTCAGTCTCTGATGCACCCCTCTAGCAGAGTCCTAGGACCCAAGTCAGACTGATTTATGTGTGAACAGAAGAGGGGCTTTGGGCTTATACCTGAGTCAGATCCTGGATGTAGTGTGGAGTGTAGACATGCCGACAGATTTCCCTGTTCCTCAGGCTAGCACAAACCCAGCTTCTTATCTCGCATTGGGTAGCCTGTCTACTCTTCTCCCCAGTCAGAACCCAATCTCTTTTTAAGTCTCACACCTTGCAAAGGTGTAGCAGGGCAGGGCTAAATGAACAGGGGCTGACTGGTCCAAGGCCTGCCAGCTCTTAAAGTGGCAGGCCGTCCTGTTACAGCAGGGGTCTAGTAACAGCATAGAGCTGGCATAAGGGTTGTGGCCAGGGTTTCTACTGATCCCTAGCTGCTGTACTGGCCCTTGGGGTCTATGGGCAGCTGGAGTAATTTACAAGATTCCTCTAAGTTGTTACTTAGGAGTGACCTGTCATGCAGCCAGCCCAGGGGATTGGGGGAGTGCAAAACAGAATTTTTTACACGTGCGCACACATCCTTCACATGGGTTTCACTGAGCACTTGCTGGCCACAACTGAGAATCCCGACCACACACAAACAAGTACAACATATGAATGTTGCCAAAGTAAATGATTTTCTAGATTTTGCACAGTCAGCCAGCTGTGAAATATTGACTTTTCAGTGGCTTCTGAAAAAATGGACCATATCGTTTTATCACTTAATTGCCTTGCGTCCAGCTGCTCCCCATGCCATGCCCTTTGAAAGGATTATCATGCAGAGGTGTGTGTGTAAATTCTCATCAGATGCAAAACTACTTGTATTTCCATTGATGGTTGATTGTGGGGTTGAAAGTTTTAGTCTGAAAGTCTCCTAATTGAGACAATATACAAGGGGCAGTTAAAACAAAAATAAAGCTAGCTTCATTTCATAGTTGGAAAGGGGGTATATTAATAGGTTAAAAATAATTAAGGAATCCTTTCAAAAGAAATATGGCCCATCCTAAATAGAAGTGGATTTGTTTGCAATGCTTATTGTACCAGGTCTCCTTAGCCCCTCACCCCACATTACTTCATCATTTTGCTAATTGTTATTGCAAGGACTTCCATCCAGATAATAAAATGTGCTAATTAAGAATCAGAATCCCAGAGTCTGGAAAATTAGTGCCAAATAACCATATATTTAGGCTCATTACTTGGAGCTGCATTTTTGCCTCTACGTAATTGAAGCGTTTCTTTTCATGTCTCTCAAACCACTGCATTTCAAACGGTACTTGCTATAGCAACTATTTTTTATCATCCACTTGCTTTTATTTTCTTGCTTTCAGAAGGAAATATCCACAGGAATTACAGAGAACAAAGTCCTGGCTTATTTTTTAGAACGTTCCCTATTTTTGATACAAAGTTACTGCGCTGAATGCAGAATGACTCAGGGAATAACATGCTAGTAGGCCAGGAAAGCATAAGAAACATTTCATTTGGATTTGTAAACAATCCTAATCTTTTGTCAGGGTCATATTCAGCTTTTTACCATGCAGAAGTGTTAGTTGCGAGAAGAAGAAAGTGCTCACTGTAAGTAATGTCAGCAAATTTATCATCAAATTATCATGACATACTTTTCAGATGGTAAATCGAGTTTAAATTCTCTTCTATGAATCTGGACAGTAGAAAAGGATCAAGGGTAAAATTTTCAAAGGCACAAGGCACAAATAAGAGTTCGGTTCCAAACTTTCAGTGGGAGCTGGGTGCCTAAACTGCCCTTTTTGACTTTGAAAGTGTGCCCTTATATCCATGAGGAGGAAGGTGAAAAGCAAATGGAGGGGAAACTGAAAAGAGGAAGACATGAAGAATAGGTAGAGGGATTTCTTAAAAAAATCATATATTTAGATGATGGAAGGGGGAAAAAAAAAAAAAAAGATCCAGCAGCATCCCTAAAGAAAGGGTCCATTTCTATTGTTCTTTAAAATCAATGGTAAAACCTCCTGGACATTATCCTGGCTCCACTGAAGTCAATGGGAATTTTGTCATTGACTTCAAAGGTTCTGAGATTTTTCCCAAAATTGGCATCATCTGGAGCAGAAGGCCCAATGTCTGAACATTGCACTTACCGTTTATGGTGCCACAAGGATCCCTTAATAGAATGGGACAGATGATGTCTAGCTGACGAGTACATTTTTCCTTATATTGCTGCACTGGAGATGCTGTAGTGTAGGCTGTGTCAGCTACAGCTATAAAAATTAGCTGTGGGCTATTTTATTTTAACTTTGCAGAATGTTTTCTTTTTAAGTTATCACCAGATAAAGACAATATGAAGATTTAGAGAAGCAGAAAGAAAACAAAAGGGAATGGATAGAGCCATAGAACTGCACAAATCCCTTCACAGAGAATTAGGGTATCTTGGTTATTGCATGAGGCCAGTAGGACTCCAAAAGGAACTCTGAGATAGATTACACACTACATTTCTTAGTTTTCATAACATAACAGAGATTATTTAAAAATCCGAGAAACCTAATAACAGCAGACAGCAACTAATTAACTAGTTAACTAATATGATAATTAATTTCATTATTCCAGGGGGATCAGTTCCTGCATCATTTATACTGATTTCATTTGTAGTTTTGAAGCTTATGAGGTTTTCATAATAAGGAAAGAGAAACTCTAAATGATTATTAATAACATTAGCTGCCAATAGGATATGATCCCTTGTATTTCAATTCAGTGCTTAATAGTCCACACACTAAATTGGGGGCACATTTACTGAGAATGCATATACAAATCAACCACTTGTATGTACAAGTGGCCAATTATGTGTCTAACTGGCCATTGTTTACGTGTTATGGATGAGTACATGGATTGCAGTGGCATCTATTGACTTCAGTCCCATGGCTTTGCAAAAACAAGAATAATAGCTGTCAAGTGTGCAGCAGCAGGTGTAAGTCCGAGTCCCTTGTAGTTTTTACAGTAGAAATAAGGCTAAGACCAGCTTTCTGTTTACAGCTCAATTCTTCTAAGTGCTCTAAATATCTATGCAGTTACTTGGACTGCTTTGAAATTTAGTGAGCCCTATGGGGCCATGAGATACAGCCAGTGATCCAAATTTGGGGTCATTTGTCCAGGGCTTCCTACGATACAGCCAGCTGGAAAAAGAAAAGCTTTTCTTAAGATGGACACATTTTGGCAATGCTTTTTTGCTCCCAGATAGAGATTAAACCAGGGCTTAGATTCTCACATCAGAATATGAAACATTTGAGGGTTACCCCACCAGAATGCCTGGCACCCAATAGCCTTTTAGGGGAAATCAAATTAAAATGCTATTTTAAAAAGATTTTGCTTTTCCACGGAGGCACACTCAGGCTATGTCTACACTAGAGACCTGACAGCAGCGCAGCTGTACCGCTATAGCTGTGCTGCTCTAAGGTCTCCCATGTAGCCACTCTATAATGATGGGAGAGAGCTCTCACAGTATAATTCAACCACCCCCAATGAGTGGTGGTAGGTATGCTGGTGGAGAGTGTCTCCCGCTAACATAGCACTGACTCTTTAGGTATTATAAACTTCTGACCTTCAAGAAAATTACACTCAAACATTCTCCTCTATTAACTGTGAAAAACCATCTTTGCCAACATTAGTTGTTCACAAGGTCATAATCTCATTCATTCTGAGAAATGCAGCCACCTATGTCCAGGCTACAGAAGCAGGACTGAAGGGAGACAAGGCTGCCTTATAGCTAGTGCTGCAGTATGTATTCTTTCAAATCGCTATCTGGACCTCTTTGTGTTGGCATAATTACCAGGCCCATTAAAAGCAAAATAAATGGGGCTCCATAATTCCCTACAGCATAAGAATCAAAGCTATTCCGCAGCATTATATTTTGTTAATTATAATCACACAGAGTTTTCTTTCTGTTTGCTTGGTGCAGGAAAGAATAATCCACCCAGAGAAACACAGAGCACTAGCGTATGGTAGCATGAATAAGAAATGTAATACATACCCATTTTTCTATTATATATAACTCCATGTCACTCTGTACTGCAGTGCTAAACACCAGTGCAGCAGGACATGAAGCAACAAATTAACATTGGCTCCTTAACATAAAGGAATGCCATACTGCAGGCAGTAAAATCAGTATAAATTTGTTAAAAACCAAAGTAGACAAGCAGTGAGCATTAAAGAACACCATTGCACAGATTATCAACTGTACAGTTGTCACCCTTATCAGGTAGCTGTGAGCTCAAAGGGCTCTCCAGCCCTCCTTCTGACCTATGACGTTACTGTTTCTGTATGCTAAGCATGTACCAAATATCAGCCCATATCAAAGCTCTTAATTTTTTTTTTTTCAGTGCAATCCTCCTGCCTCTCCCATGTGTGATTAAGACAGTTGATCATCCTGGTGACTCACTGGTTTTTTTTTGGTTTTTTTTGTTTGTTTGTTGGTAAGTGACCTGTATTTGAGGCAGGTATAGCCTAGACCAAACATTTTAGCATTAGTTCAGTTCGTTTCCTGCAACACTGAGAGTCCTGCAGTGTTGCTATTCCTATATAAAATACTATTTTTTTAACTAATATACTGATCCCCAGTATTAGCCACCAAAGTGGATTGAGCTTCAGGTTTTCAGTCTGCTTTCGAGAACACTGATTTCTTTGTGATCTTACTATTGTTTGTTTTCTATTGCTATTAGGCTGCTTGAATACTGTGCTATTTTTTTGTAGCAGATTTGATAGAACTTGCAGATGAAAAGAGAGTGCAAATCTTTTAGCTTTCTTTTAGACTAGTTTGATAAGGTGTATGTAGTGTCTTTGCTAGTTTTTATCAGCTGTGTGACAGTTTACCATTAACTTTTATCATCTGTCCCTATCTTTTAAAACATTCAGTGAGTGCAGCTAACTTGCCTCATTTTAATTCTTTTAAATTCTATGGAGCACACCTACTTCTCTACAGCTAATGAATCGCGTTTGTGGTGTGGGATCAGTGGATCAGACCTTCCTTCATGTCGGTGGTAATTTTGAGCATCTTTAAATTGTTTGATAACTGCAAATGGTCTTCTTTATTAGAAGTCACTTTTGCAACTGTAATTTGCTATGTTAAGTGTTTGTAAAAATATAAAAACAGAAATTAGCAAGAAGGTTAAAAACTCTATTGAGGTTTATGTCTGGGAGAATGTATACTGCTTTTTGAGCAACTGCTTTATTAAGCATGTTTTATTTGTACACTTCCTACTTGTTTTCTGTCATTATGTACACTATTTATGTGTTATTTAATTTTGTGTTTCATTAAAGCAACCTCTGAGAGAAAGAGATTGAAGAAAAAGCTAAAATGCAGTTTGACTATAAAAAATAAACAGCCTTGAAATTACTAAGATCTGTTATTTATAGCTATGAAAACACCAGTGCAATGATGTTTTTTTTGTGCTTCTTACACTTTTTTCCCCCTTTCTTACTGTGGTCTGTAAATTAAACCGCTTAATTGTTCAGGGGCCCTAGTACATCAGTGTATCTGTATCCATTAAATTCACCATGCCACAGTAAAGCATCTAGTTTCTTTTATAGATCCTCCATTCGTTCCCTCATTTCTACAATTTTAAAACAGTTTTTTCTTAGTCACACAGTGCCACACATGTATGTAAATCTGTCACATGAAGTTATACCTAAAATAGTCCCAAGGCCCTCTCAGAACAATGCCCATATTCTGACAGAGGATTCTACCATCAAGTTTCCTCGAAGGAGTTTATAAAGAACACACCTGTAGTGAATCAGATTTAAATAATATAGACTAGTATACAGAAAGCTGTAACTTTAGAAGGTCACTTTGTATACCTATTTTCAGTGCAACATAAATGGAAAAAACAGGTATGTACTCGACTTTGACATTTCCCTTGCTGATGCTATTCAATCTGAAGACAGGGCAAGCTAAGGGCCGCATTCAAATAGGTGAGTAGAAAACATTACTATTGCGTGTTGTTGTATGCTGGTTCACAGATGCTAATATTCTGAGACTGAAATGCTGTGAAGTATTGAACAGATGATTGACACGTTTGATCTGTATAAATGTTACCCTCATTAAAATTTGAGGGAGGTAGTCCATAATAAAAACCTGATCTGGGACTCATCTTTCTGCTCCTCCGCCAGTGCCAGTGGAGCAGGCAATAGCCACTAGGGATTATCCACAAGCACGGCAGCTACATTCAGTGTGTGAATGGCAGCTGTGTTATATGGTTTAGGCAGACGCTGGGCCACACTGGCAGAGGTGTGTTGGTGAGCTGAGGAGATGGAGATTGGTATCAAGAGTCTCACAAAATGATTGTGATCTGAGGGTATGTCTACACTACAAAATTAGGTCGATTTTATAGAAGTCGAGCTTTAGAAAGCAATTTTATACAGTCGATTCCGTATGTCCCCACTAAGAGCATTAAGTCATCGAAGTGTGTCCTCACTACTGTGACTAGCATCGACTCACGAAGTGGTGTACTGTGGGTACTATCCCACAGTCCCCGCAGTCTCCACTGCCCTTTGGAATTCTGGTTTAAGCTCCCAATGCCTGATGGGGCACAAAAGTTGTCGAGAGTGGTTTTGGGTACATGTCATCAGTCTCCCTTCCCTTCCCTGCCTCCCTCCATCCATGAAAGCAACAGCAGACAATCGTTTCGCGCCTTTTTTCCTGGGTTACCTGTGTAGACACCATCGCATGGCAAGCATGGAGCCCGCTCCTCTTACCGCTGCTGTTGTAAGCATTGGAAACACCTTGTGCATTATACTGCAGTATTTGCAGAACCTGGCTAAGAGACGGCAGCACGAGGATGATTGTGATGAAGACATGGACACAGACATTCCTGAAAGCATGCAGTGTGGCAATTGGGACGTCATGGTGGCAGTGGGGCAGGTTGATACAGTGGAACACCTATTCTGGGCCCGGCAAACAAGCACAGACTGGTGGGACAGCATAGTGTTGCAGGTATGGGATGATTCCCAGTGGCTGTGAAACTTTCCCATGCATAAGGCCACTTTCCTGGAACTTTGTGAGTTGCTTTACTCCGCCCTGAAGCGCAGGAATACCAAGGTGAGAGCAGCCCTGACAGCTGAGAAGCGAATGGTGATAGCCCTGTGGAAGCTTGCAACGCCTGACTGCTACCGGTGAGTCGGTAATCAATTTGGAGTGGGCAAATCTACTGTGGGGGCTGCTGTGATCCAAGTATCCAATGCAATCACTGACCTTCTGCTAACAAGGGTAGTGACTCTGGGAAATGTGCAGGTCATAGTGGATGGCTTTGCTGCAATGGGGGTCCCTAACTATGGTGGGGCAATAGATGGAACCCATATCCCTACCTTGGCACCGGACCACCTTGCCAACCAGTACATCAACCACAAAGGTTACTTCTCAATGGTGCTGCAAGCACTAGTGGATCACAAGGGACATTTCACCAACATCAATGTGGGATGGCCGGGAACGGTGCATGATGCTCACATCTTTAGTAACTCCAGGCTGTCCGAGCAACTGCAAGGAAGGACTTATTTCCCAGATCAGAAAAATTACCATTGGGGATGTTGAAATGCCAATAGTTATCCTTGGGCATCCAGCCTACCCCTTGCTCCTATGGCTCATGAAGCTGTACACAGACAGCCTGGACAATAGTAAGGAGCAGTTCAACTATAGGCTGAGCAATTGCAGAATGGACACAGATCAGATATTAGGAATGACAATATACAAAAACCTGTAGTAGAACACTTTAATCTCCCTGGACACACAATAGCAGATTTAAAGGTGGCCATCCTGCAGCAAAAAAACGTCAGGACCAGACTTCAAAGAGAAACTACTGAGCTTCAGTTCATCTGCAAATTTGACGCCATCAGCTCAGGATTAAACAAAGACTGTGAATGGCTTGCCAACTACAGAACCAGTTTCTCCTCCCTTGGTTTTCACATGTCAGCTGCTAGAAGAGGGGCTTATCCTCCCTGATTGAACTAACCTCGTTATCTCCAGCCTGATTCTTGCTTGCATATATATACCTGCCTCTGGAAATTTCCACTACATGGAAAGCTCATGCTCCAAAATGTCTGTTAGTCTATAAGGTGCCACAGGACTCTTTGCTGCTTTTACAGATCCAGACTAACCCGGCTACCCCTCTGATACATTGACCTAAGGTGTCTAAATTCGAAGTAACCTCGTAGTGTAGACCAGGGCTGAGATCAGGGCTTGTGCCCCACCCCCGTATGTGCAGAAAGGGGAGCATGTGTACCCAGAGGAGCTAGTCTGCATCATTTATTGCAAAATTGTGTGGTTGTTGCACTAGCAAGGCACTGGGTGTGGGGGTGGGTGGGGGGGAGTGCGGGGCGAGAGGGCAGGGGAAGCAGCGTGAGAGTTTAATGATGGAGTAGGGGAAAGTGTAGGTTCAAGAATTCAAGGACAAGGCTTCTCTGACCCACTGCAGCTCCCTGCCAGGCCAGATGAGACCAGCCTGGCTTGTTCCCACAGTCCTACCTAAATCCTGAGCCCAACACTTCCTGTCAGGCCCTGACACTGAAAGGAGCTGCCGGGGGGAATATCTATGGGTGAAAACAGGGCCACAGCTGTTCCTAAAACTAATACTGAAACAATCAGCCCTTCTAGCTGACTGAGTTAGTCTCCATTGTGTCCCTCAAAGTCTGTGCTAGAGCGATAGCCACATATTAGCCTATAAAGTGATCAGGTACCTACTTTCCCAGCTAATAATCTGGTATGCCACTTTCCTCTCTCTTCTTTATCTCTGGTCAGCATGTGTCCTCAGAGTCCTTCCACACCTGCAGCCTGGCATGCCAACCACTCTCTCCAACGCTGATCCTCCATATTACTCAAAGCTAAAGAGATCTCTGTTTTCAGTCTATACAACAGGCTATAATCTTTGACTGCCTGGATTTGTTACAGGGAAGGAAACATGAAAAAAAGAGACACGTCTCACCAGGGGACAGAAACAAGGGGAAACTCGGAACATGGCATTGTTAGATATTGCTATGGGAGGATGTTTCTTGTAGGGAGTGTTACACTTATGATTAAATCCACTTCCTGAGCGCTTCACTTTACTCTAGCCCAGAGGTGGGCAAACTATGGCCTGCAGGCCACATCTGGCCCACGGAACCCTCCTGCCTGACCCCTGAGCTCCTGGCCCTGGAGGCTAGCCTCCGGCCCCACCTCTGCTATCCCTCCTCCTCCACAGCCTCAGCTCACTGAGCCACTGGCACAATGCTCCGGGCAGCGGAGCTTCAACCTCCTGGGGAAAAGCAGCTGCAGAGCCGCGGCCTGACCTGGTGTGGTGTGCTGCACGGTGGTATGGCTGTAGCACTGCCAGCCACCAGTGCTCCAGGTAGTGCGGTAAGGGGGCAAGGAGTGGACTTGGGGGGGGAGTTGGATTGAAGGCAAGGGAGTTTGAGGGCATGACTGGGGGGTGGAAGTGTGGATACGGGTCAGGGCAGTCAGACGGTGGAAAATGGGGGTTGAATGGGGGCAGGGGTTCCAGGGGGGCAGTCAGGAAGGAGAAGTGGGGTTGGATGGAGTGGCGGGGGGCAGTCAGGGGCAGGTGTTCTAGGGGTGGTCAGGGGACAGGAAGAAGGGGTGGTTGGATGGGGCAGGGGTTCCAGGAGAGGTCAGGAATAAGAACAGCGGTGTGATGGTGTTGCAGGGACAGTCAGGGCGTTCAGTGGACAGGGAGCAGTGGAGGTGGATAGGGCAGGGGTTCTGGTGGGGCCATTAGGGGCCAAGAAGGGGGGGGTCGGATACGGGGTGGGGGCCAGGCCATGCCTGGCTGTTTCGGGAGGCACAGCCTCCCCTAACCAGCCCTCCATTCAATTTTGGAAACCTGATGCAGCCCTCAACCCAAAAAGTTTGCCTGCCCTTTCTCTAGCCGCTGTCAACAGAGTGATCCAAGCATATAGTTCTCTCCCTTTTCCTGGCCCAGGCCTCTCGTCGCCCCTCTAAATCTGTTTCTTTGGCTTTCATTTTATCTACATGCAGAAGCGGCCTGATTCTCTACTAGCCCTGGCCTGATTTAATCATTTACATCTCTGCCAAGTGAGTGTAAAATGCTCCTGAGATGGAGGTAAATTATCCACAACTATTCCCTATCCTCGCTCCCCCTTGAATCTCTGCACAATGGCTGAGGCACAGGCTAGATTCAGAGAGCATTGTACATAGATAAACATCAAGGCTATTTTACCTAGAACCCTGAATGCAGGTGAGAGTGACAGCTCCCAGCCAGCTTTGAAGAGGACTGCACAATTCTTCATAAGTACACCCAAAATATAAATGGTCTTTGGAATATTCCTTAAATAGCCTTTAAAGCCTAAAGCCATTGGGTAAATAAGTCTGCCAGTTTTTCTTCCTAGACAGAATCGCACAACTCTGCTGCTCTTCGTGATATTACCCACCCAAAGTGTTCAAAAATTGCAAGTCAGACCCCGCTTTGTATTTAGATTCTTGGCTGTGAGCCTTTTCTTGGGTCACATTCGTAAACTCATTTCCCCACAAGGGCTAGAAACTTACTTTTATCTGAAATAAAAACTGAGATTCTCAGCACTGCAGCAGCAGCTTTGACTTTAAGATAAATACCACATATCAAACACACATTACAATCTAAAGTTGCAACATAACATCAGCATTTCTGTACTTTAGCACAGAGATTCTCAACCTTTTTCTTTCTGAACCCCGCCCCTCCCCCCCAACATGTGGTAAAAACACCAGGTCCCACCTATGCCACAGCAACTGGTTTTCTGCATATAAAAGCCAGGGCCGGCATTAAGGGGTAGCAAGCAGGGCAATTGCCCGGGGCTCCATGAAGCTAAGTTGCTCATGCGTCTGCTTCAGCCCCGGGTGGCAGGACTCAAGGCTCCAGGCTTCAGCCTTGCATGGCAGGGCTTAGGCTTTGTGCCCTGGGCCCCAGCGAGTCTAATGCTGATCCTGCTTGGCAGTCCCCCCTGAAATCTACTAACAGCCCCATAGGGGCTCCCAGGCCTTGAGTTGAGAACCACCTGCATTAGCACACAAATGTCAAGACCAAACTTTGGTTTGTCTTCATGCCCAGAAATTAAAGAAACTCTTTCCTTAATTACCAAACCCAGCAAATTTGACAGGGTGTGACAAAGTCTATGCTTGGCTTCCTTTACAGGGAATTAACCTTCTCTGTCTAATCCAGCAAGGGGTGTGGTCACCTCCTCACAGTGCATACTGGGTGAAAGTTTCCCCTATGCAGAGGGCCAGTAATAGCCTCCAAGTCACTTAAATGACGTTTAGGCCAATTTCGAGAATTATGAGGGAGTCAAACCCTTGGATGTAATGTAACAACATTGAGAGTCTCATGCCTTCTGCTGCATTCAAATGGTGAGCTGCATTTTATGTGTGTGTCAAACTAGATTGTCAAAAAAGCATATTCCTCTTGGATTATAATTTTGATTACACATAGGACACATTTAAATGTATTTTAATGTTATATTCTTCTTTTGACCAGATACAGAGCTTAAAGTCTCTCTTATAACATGTTGCAGTTTTCTCTAGCTGCATGGAAAATTATGAAAATGGTTAATGCTCCAGGAATACTCTGCACGTTAATAATTTTTTGTTACGGAGCGTAAGGATCCATAGGACACAATAGCATTCAAGCGTCTACGTGATAATTATTTCAGTTAATTTTAGTACTAGAGTAAACACACATTAGGAACCATGTCATCACTAAAGGCGGAAATCACACAGGACCATGGACATTATGCACTGCCAGTTATTTACATACAAAAAGGGACAAGATGTACCAATAGGGTGATGTAGTAAGAGTGCTCCAAGCTTGCATCTTACCGCTAAGCTGAGAAGTATGATTGTTCCTAGAGAGAAGAACCACAGGATGCTGGATAATTATCAAATGATTTCCTCATGTTTAGTTACATAGGAACCCCAAAGAAGGTGCAACAACCAGCCATCTGAGCACCAAACTAACTCATTAGCAATAATGCTATTACATTCAATGCAACTTAATTCCTATTGAATGAACAATTATCTTTACGTTTTCATTAGGGAATTCTAGGCTGACTCTTCCTATGGCAAGGAGAAAATAACTGTCAAGATGCTGTTTTTGGTTACTCAGTGCCCTCTTTAGGGAACATTCGGTGTGCACAAAGCACTTCAGAACAAACTTTCGCCGTTTCTAGGTTGCGTAGGAACAGAAGAGCCCTTTCTGCCTGACCACAAAACAAGCAATACTGCATAGTCACTCCCTAGGTATTTGAGTTGCTGCTTTGGTACATGGTCATCTGCACCAGTAACCATCGACAGAGAAAGAAGCTCTTCTTCCAGTGCTTGGTACCCAGGAGATGACAATACTTCAGGTTAGTACAGAAGCACGAGAGAGAATAAATAACTATACAGGAGTTCATCCCTAGGTGGCACATTATTTGAACAAGAAAATGATGACACCTATTCAACTCCCTTCCCAGCTTTTGAATATACTTCGCTCATGCCAGACACTGGAAATGTTATCACCTTTGCAGCCCTTTGTCATCCAGTTATGATCTGCAGCTCTGGATCTCTTGCACTCTAAATACCCTGGTGATTAGACTAGATATAAAACTTCGTGAATTAAACTCTGGGGCCCTTTGTCCATTAGTAGGTCAGGGTGAATTCCAGCAAACAGATTTTTTTTGGTCGAAAATGTCAGTGATCTAAAACTATTTGAGAATATGGGTCAAATTTGACAAACAGTAAAAAATTTATCTTTTAAAAGCTGAAACATTTTCATTTTGTCCATGTCAAAATGTTTTGTTTTGGCATTTTGTTCCAAAACAGCAGTTCAAATTCAAATCTCAGCAATTGAAAAGTACCTGAAAACAATAAATCCAAATGAATAACTTGAAAAAAAAATTGTTGCGAGTTCACCAAAACATTCTGGTCAATGCTAAATGAAATTTTTTCAAGTTTTACAATGAGATGGAAAATTAAAAAAAAAAATTAAAAAATGGTGTCCGTTTGAATTTAACTCTCCCCCAGCCCAGATTTTTCAGTTTGATCACTCAACTGAAAAATCTATTATTTATTCAGCTCTACCCAGTAAGTCAATTGGAGCATTTCCAGTGCTTTAAATGGACTTTGGAATGTGATAGAACAAACGTATCATGGGAAAAGATTAAAATTCACAAATAATGGATACTTCTCAATTTGAACAATCCATGTCATTCCACTTTGTATTGTCATACATTATGACATAGTCTTTGTTCTTTTTATTGTTTGGTTCTTCTGTGTCTCAGTTTGTGTAAAGTTACAGGTTCTCCATTTAGATACACAAACTTGCCTTCAATTTGCACATCAGACATCCCTAAATACGCTCATTCTGAATCCTTCATTATTTCTCACAAGGCTGAGGGCATGGCTACACTTACATTTTTGCAGCGCTGGTAGTTACAGCTGTGGTCGTACAGCTGTGTAGGGCCAGCGCTGCAGTGTGTCCACACTGACAGCGACCAGCCCTGCAGTGTGTCCACATTGCAGCATTTGCAGCGCTGTGTGGTGTGCATGTGGGCAGCTATCCACAGAGCACCTCGTCCCATTTTGGCGCTGTGGGTTTGTGGGAAGGGGACGGAAGGGTGCGGGCCATATCCGCTTCCTGTTCCAATGACCCGTGGTGGCATCGCTTCCCTTTCAGACTTTTGGTGCATTGGTGAGTCGCCGCAGTGATGTCAGTAAGAAATGGAGCCCGAGCCTGTGCTGAGGATCTTGCATGAAGTTGCCAGCACATCACGTGTGCGAGTTGAAGCTATTTCTTTATGCGTCCAAAGTGACAGTGAGGAGGAGCTCAGATATGAAATAGATCGCGATCGTGCCTGACACTAAATTGCTTGTGGCAGACAGACGTGCTCAGACACGTGTGGAACGCACCTTTGGGCCGGAAAAAACACTCAGTGGGGGATCACATCGTCATGCAAGCTGGATGACGAGCAGTGCTGCAGAACTTAGGATGAGAAAAGCCCTTTATGGGACTGTGGCTAGCGCACCCCAACCCTGCAGCGCATTAGGACACGAATGAGAGCTGCCATGCCAGTGGGAATGGGTGGCTATTGCAGTCTAGAAGCTGCAACTCCAACAGCTTTAACCGTCGGATTCGCAAACCACAGTTGGAGTGGGAAAGTCGATCGTTGGAATAGTGGTGAGCAGTTTGCAGGGCCATTAATCGCATCCGGCAAAGAGAAACCGTGACTTCTGGAATGGCCGGACATTGTGGATGGCTTTGCACATAATGGTTTCCCTAACTTGGCAGGGCAATAGATGGAAGCATATTCCTATTCTGGCACACCACCCACGGGTTGGCAATCCGAGTAATCATTAATGTGAAGGGTATTTCCTATGATCTCCCTCTCCAGGCGCGTTGTGGATCACCTGTGGGCGTTCACTGACATTAACACGGATGGCCTGGAAAGGGCATGATGCACCGCATCTTTGCGAACAGTGAGTATGTCAGGAACTGCAGGCAGGGACTTTTTTCCCGACCGGAAGATCACAGTGGGGGATGTCGAGATGCCCATTGTGACCTTGAGACCTCTCGCTTACGTATCAATGCCTTGGCTCATGAAACCGTATACAGGGAAAGCTTGACAGGAGAAGACCAGTATTAACTCAGCGGCTGACCAGTGCAGAATGGCCTGTGGAGTGTGCTTTTGGCCGTTTAAGGGAGATGAGAAGTCCTCTACAGGACAGCTAACGTGGGGAAAGCAAGCATCCCAGTGATTATACCACCGAATGTTCAGTATGGCAATCCTCCATAATATTTGTGAAGGAAAGGTGAAACAATCGTCCTGACGAATGGACCTCCGAGGCTTCAACGCCTTAGAGGCCTGAATTTGCACAGCCAAGACGCAGGGCTACTAGAAGAGGCCGTCAGCACACCGTGCTTCAAGGTAGGGATGCCTTAAAGGAGCAATTTGAGGCTGAAAAGCCAACATAATGTTCGGGTGCTTCCACAGGAGTCGAGTGCAGTGGTGCAGTGATTGCAGTGCCTATTTCACTTGGGAGACAGTAGTTATCACCTTCTGGTAATATAAAAACTGTTTTAAAAGAACAAGAAATCCTTAGTAAAAATATACAAGTACATAAAAGGGAAGGCGGGTAGGGTGATGAGGCAAGTGGAAGTCAGAGGTTATGAATTGTCCGTCCTTGAGGCTGGCAATGCCTGCCTGCACCTTAAGGTATATCTCATGAACGATGCCGAATAGGCCGTTGAGTCGGCCAGGTGCAAGGGGTAACTGGGCCCGTTCTCAGTTCACAGGCTAAGGTAGGTGTAACGTACCTGGGAAATCGTGGAGCGCAGCTGCGTGGTGGTAAGCCAACTCAGTGATTGCTGAGAAGGTGTTTTAGGAAACAGTGGGGCACAATGGTTGAGCTTGGGATGGGGGGAGGAAGGCACGGTAGTGCTCTGCCTGCATGGCTAGCATTGACTGCATGAGCTTGGTCAGCCTGGGGAGTAGCGGAGGTCTTCTACAGCTATGTGGATTCCGCCAGGTCCTCATGAGCTTGCGCTGTGTGCAGCAATGGCCCCCCACCCTCGACGGCACACTGGCGCGGACGCGTGTAGCTGACTGGGCACAAGGACCACGGGCTTCCTATAAAGTGCAGAAGCGCATTGCACATGGCTCTGGCCTGAAACTTTTGAAAGAGATCTACAGAGGCTGATACCGTGACGTGATAGAACCAAATCCAAATGGGCTATTCCACATCTAGGCATGCGTTGCAGGCAGCCATAGCTCCCCTCTCCAAAACATTTTCATCCCTTATAATAAATGCTTCTTACTGGGAACTAGGCCCTCTGCTGGTTCCTCGCTAACCAATTCCAATGCTGTGACGCAGTTGCTATCTGGACTGAAAATAGCTCCTGGCTGCATGATCCGTGGAGTCTCCAACACCTCAGTAGACCCCCTCTCGGGTTCCTCTAACACCTCCCTCCTCTCTCACGCTCTGAACTGTCCATCGTGGATCCTCAGATGCATGGGGTTACATCCAAGTACTAGCATCCACTCCTTGTAAATAAACAGCAGGTCGGGGGGCCAGCACCTGAAGTGGCGGTTTCCTCACGGGCTTTTGCCAGTAGGCACTTCCGCAGCTCCTTTACCTTAAACCTACTGCACCGCGTCCCGGTCATACGTCCCCTGTATGATTGACTTTGAATTGGCGAGGTATCATAATTTCTACGGCATGGAGCGCAGCTGTGTCTGCACAGCTTCTCCCTCTACCCCCCCCCCCCTCCCCCTCCCGATCTCACCAACCCGATGAGATCCTCAGCTCGGGTGCTCATGCTGGCTGCGTTGGGCGTGGAGGCATGGTCACTGGACGTGTGCACTCCACGCCTGCACTGAGGCAAACAGGAAGGGGATTTTTTAAAATTCCCTCGGGCATTAATGGGGGGCTCACCTGGCCCCCGGGTAGGGAGTGCGAAACGACATGACAAGAGAAGGGCTGAAAAGGGATGCGAGATACCTTCTAATACCCGTGGAGCAGATTACAGCGCTGTGAGTGTGTCACACCTGATGAGCAGCGCTGCGATACCGTGCTGGATTCGCTACACCCGTAGCAGACCAGGAGTACAGCCAGCGCTGCAGACAGGGAGTTGCAGCGCTGGCTGAGCTTTGTAAGTGTGGACACCGAGTAAGTTGCAGTGCTGTAACCCCCTCACCAGCGCTGCAACTTGCAAGTGTAGCCAAGGCCTGAGTTCTCAGCCTGATTGTGTGGACAGGCGAGAGCACCTCCAGCTTTTGTGCACAGCGATTGTCCATTTTCATAGGAATCTTTTGTGCCCATTAACATAAATGTTTTCTTAACAACACTCTTGACCCACCACAAAGGAAAAAATAGAAACAAAAGAGATCATTAAAATGAAAATTGTAAATGCATTATGGGGGAAGTTAACCTCTCTGTAAGAATGTACCCACAAAACACTAGGCGCATTAATTGCACTTTGTTAGTATCAAACTGGTCTGGCCAGTTACCTAGCTGCTACCGCATGGGTGGGCTGCATGATGCCCTAACCAAGGGTGGCCAGCTCCTAAAATATTCACAACATGACTACAGCTGAGTGATAACTGATTTTTTGGTTCACTGGCAGTTTTGTAATTAAACAACAACAAGACCAAAAAAACAACGAACAAACAACACCCACATTTTGTGAAAAATGTGTTATTTTAATTTTGAGCTTTTAACATTTTTAATGAAATTAAAGGAAAATTTAAAACAAAAATAATTTTGAATAAAAAATCTGGACTTTCATTTAAAAAATGTCAAAACAAAACATTTCAGCCTTTTTCAGAATTTGTTTATTTTCCCCAACCAAAATAATCGAGTGAAATTGACACAGATTTGCAAAATGTTTTGGTTGACCCAAATCAGCATTTTTTGTTGAAAAATAATGTGGATGAAAAATTTCACCCAGCTCTAAAAATAACATCTTTGCTTTCTTCACTGGGAACTCAAATGTCATTTCAAACTGGGTACTGGTACACACACACTAATCAGATGAGGATCTTCTCTCTGTCACTGATCACCACTTCCACTTAATCAGAATCAATCATCTGTGTGGGGGATAGCTCTAGGGATTAATTTTTTTCCACTTAGAATGTTTTTTTTTAAAGTGTGTTTCCATAGAGTAACAAATGTGTTTCACCCAAAGATGGAAAGCAAAGAGAAAGCATGAACGAGAAAAGGAGCAAAAGGGGAAAAAATGATCAGTTATCTTAAAAGAGGAGGAGATAAGAATAACACATCCCCTAGAGTTTCCTCTGTGGACAAAGGTGAGTCATGTGAACACATTTCAGGGACTATTTCCATATTGCTTGCGTTTGTCTCCTGTTCTCCTGTGCAGTAGTTGTGCCATGTTGATTACCATTCATTCTCCCCAAAGCTTTGAGAGAGCATACCCTGCTCTTCACCCCCAAATAGTGATTAAAAAAATACAGAACATTGCCATGAGCCTACCAAATTTCTCCATGCAAAATGTGACAACAGATATTGACCAAAATACCTGAGTCAGAGAGAGTCGACTTCTCACTTGCACTTTCTCCTTTTTGTCCTTTCTCGCCTTGAGGTCCTTGATCTCCTTTTGTTCCCTGAGGTCCTGACTTTCCAGGGAAACCCTGCAAACCTCTCAGTCCTGATCCTAGTGTTTGGTTAAAAAGAAAGCAGTTAGCAAAAAAAAATTAATGAAAAATTCCACTAGGATATTCAAAATTGGACTGGACAAAGCATTCAATAGTTCACTTTAGAAACAAACCTGCTGTGAGATCTACAAATGAGCTCTAACATCTGTGATTCTGTGAGAATAACTGTTAATCAACCATACTTATGAGAAATCACATATACATGGAATAGCATTGTAAATGCATTACAGTGCTTTGTAAACATGGGCCCTGATCCTGCAAGATGCCATGTGCAAGCAGATCCCCACATCTGTAGAGCACCAAGAAGAAGTTAATGAGGCTCTGACTGGGCACAAGGGCCTGCCTGTGTGGAACAGCCTGCAGGGCTTCTGCCAAAGCTAGAGGGGAACGTGAAATTGATAGATGCTTTTTTCTCATGATGGGGCAAAAGAGCATATTTAAAAGCAACCAGAGGAGAGAGAGAACTTTTAAAGTTCTAAGAGAGAGACAGAATCTGAGAAGGACCCCGGGAAGGCAGAAGACAATGGATGATAGCACCAAGGGGACTGATAGATGGATCACAGATATAATCTTGGTAAATGATTACAACACTTTACCTTGGTCTCCCTTTTCTCCTTTGGGACCCTCTTTCCCATCTCTTCCATCTCTGCCTGGTAAACCATTTGTTCCAAGAGTACAACATTGAATGACTGGGCATGAATTCATGTTCTCTCCGTGTTTGTTTATATCTACACCTGATGCCATCATCAACGCCATGGCCAGAACCAGAGCTTTGAAAGGCTGACAGAGATGCATTGTCAAGCCTGTAGATCTGTGACTAATAAAAAAAGGAATAATCACATAAGCACCTGTACATAGGGTGTTCTATCGTCACTGTGTAGGAGATGCACCTCCAAGGTCAAGATTCTTAGGACCTGGTTCTCATTTGCACTAAGGCCCCTTTACACCATGCTAGCAATGTAAAAGAGACTTAAAAAGAGTGATGGCAGGATAGTAGTGAGGGGAGATTTCTGAGAGCTATTTGGGCCTTGTTGATTCATATTGTGAGCAATGGTTGGGGAAGGGGAAGATCTGGAAGTTCAGTTCAAAGAAGCCCAATAAGGGTACAAGATAAAGAATCTGGGAGGCCCCAGGTTTAGTCAGTAGTCTGTTGTAGACTACACGATGAAGTCTATAGCAGACCATAGATGTTAGAAAGGGAAAACACCTATTAGAATAGGTCTTCCAGTCAATCATCCATGATCTTATTAGTGTTATCTGATAAGTGTTCATGACTTTTAGTGTTATGTTCTAGCTTATTTTAAATGTAAAAGTATGAGGGGCTTTGTTCTCCTGAAGGACTCATATGGAATTTGAACCAGGGACTGCTCAAACTCAAAAGCAGAATTTAAAGCAACCAGCTCTTGTGCCTGAACATGTGATTGTGGCTCCACAGATATCAGGAGTGAAGTACATCTGATCACGTTCTTTTTCTCTACATAGCTGCTCATCACTAATCCCAATGCAAATAAAAAATAAAATACGAGTTTGAGTAATTGTTTTCAGGTAGCTGCTGCCTGATTGCTTCCCAATTAATAGTTGATGAGCAGCTGAGTTTTGCATGTGTCAGGGATGAATCCCCACTCTGTCACTCCGAGTGCAGAAGATGGGGGTCCGCAAGGATCCTAATAATTAATACTGGCTACTCCAGCCTCGTATTAAACTCCCAAGGTTACAGCTTTTCTTTAACCTTGGCTTGGTAAATGTGGCTACCACCCAAATGCAAACCCCCCCCCGTGTCCCAGGAAGGAGCACGTGGGAATTCCTCCCTGTCAGGTAACCCCAAGCCCTTTCACCCCCTTCCCCCTGGGGAAGAGCTGAGAGAGAAAGCAAAGGAAATTAGCTGTTGCCACCAACTAATCAAACAGCATACGCACAAACTCTTAGGACACAAAAAATTCAATCCTGTTCTTAAAAAAGGTAAATTTTATTAAAAACAAAAAGAAAGAAAATACATCTGGAACTTAGGCTTTTGTTAGATTTTAAAAGAGCAATTACAAAAATCAAGCACCCAAAATAGCTTTCTTGGGGGTTCAACTTAAAGGTTACAAGCAAACAAGAGCATCTGGGTTTAGCACAGAGAAGTCCACAAGCCAATAGAAAATAAAAGAAATAACCCTAGTCGTGTCTTTTTAGACATTCCCTAATTTTACTTACATATCTGAGACTCCAGATAATTAGGTTGGAGGTATGAATTGATAATTTATAATCATACCTGTCTTAAAGTTGGTTACAGCATTACTGCTCCGTGTCCCTGCAGCCCAGAGAACAACAGACAAAGGGAAAGTTTCTTTTCCAATTTTAAAAAGTTCTAGTCTTTCCATTGGCTCTTTTGATCAGGTGCCTCCTTTTTTTTTTCTTTACCTGAGGGACTTTTTAACTCTTCACAGGAAAAGTAAGTAAAGAACAGCTACCAAGAGGGATTTTACTGCTAACTGACTGGCTGGGTGTCCATCAAAGGGACTCCTCCCCTTTATTTAACACTTGCTCCCCAAATCACAGATGGTGCTGGTCAGCCTTGTTCAGGTTGGGTCCACACCAGCTGGGATTTCTTCCCATGGTTCTTTTGGTCAGGTACCCACTGCTTTTCTTTTACCTGTGGGCTTGTTAACCCTTTACAGTTAAAGTCAGCAGAGAACAGACCAAGAGGGATTTTTACAGCTAACTAGATGGCTGGGTGTCTATCAAAGCGAGCTAATCCCCTCCCCCTTTCATGTATCACAGCATGTAAATAAGGTATGTCTCGGTCTCATTATCATCCCTGAAGTACTCTTGGATTCCATGCATGGTGACTCCAGGGGGCACGTGTCAAAGCGATGACAATAACAGAAGTCATTGTGGGGTTAATTCTCTGCAAAAGGTACTCACTAATTGAGCTTGATTAATGAGTCTCTAATTTGAAGCAATTAGGACCAGGAATTAAATTATTTTGTATAGGGCTGAAATAAACAGCAAACTGCCATGAATACCAGTTTACTTCAACTATTAGGTCATTGGGCCAAATACTGAAAGCCAGTGATTCTCCTCTCACATCTGCCAGTCAGTGTAAAATCAGGAGTAATGCCAGTTAAGTCAGTGAAGATCTAGTTAGTATAAAACTTGTGTAAGGGAGAAGAAAATCCAGTGCAATGGGACTTTTGCCATTAACTTCAGTGGGACTGTGGTTTAGTGCTCTTTCTTTTTAAGCTTCATAAAAAGTTATCCAATCCTTAGCCTGACTCCCATATTTCCTTTCCCCAAAGACTAATGCACAGTCCTTCCAGAGTTAGAAACAGGACCTACTTGTGGAGAACTGAGCTCCTTGGCACAGACCACTGACCCCCAGAGCTAACAACGTGATCTAGGAAATCACAGCCTTGTTTCTTTCTGCTCTAACCATTAGGGAACATTTTGTTGGGAGTTGGGAATAGAAACAACTCAGGCGTGATAATTTGCTAATCTTCCAACAAAAAGTGTTCCTCTCAAATCTTCACTGCCTTCTCATGCACTCTTCCCTTCATCTCCAAACAAGGAAACAGTGAGAAATTAAGAGAAACAAGAAAAGTGAGAATTGAAGGAAAAACTCATTGCAACCCATTGTTTCAAAAACAGCTGGCGAGGCCATAGGGTAACAGTGAGGACAATTTCAAAATAACAAGTTATTCATCTCTCCAAAAAGCCCTGATGCTGCCACTCCAAAAAGTCTCCCTCACCTACTCCCTCCCTTTGCTATTTGCTTTCTCATCTATCAGTGCTTAAGACTCCTTCAGATGTTTTGCAGCTTGCCTGCCCTGGCCTCCCACATACATACCCTCTTATTTGGTTCTCTGCTGCTGCTTTGTTCCTCTCACTTCCATACAGAGAGAGCTGAAGTGCCTGCCTACCTACTGCAAAATGGTGGTTGGACTCTCCGGCTGGTCCCATCACTCCCTGTGCGACACCCGAGAAAAGTCCTGAAGATTTTATGCCCCAACACCCCGCTGATGGTTTAGGTAAGAAGCACAAATTGTTGCTCTTCTTGTATTGACTTTTTCCATTTTTCCCCAAGTGCTGATTCCTCAACTGAAGGGAACAGGCAAAGAATAGCTTTTCACAGAAATAGCAAAAAGATAGATCTACCACACCTACTCATGTTGAGTAATACCTTACTCCATGAGTAGTTCCAGTGATTTCAACGGGGATTTCTCATGGAGTAAAGTACTACTCAGCATGAGTAAGGGTGACAGAATTTGAGACGGACGCTTTAGGAGAGTTATACCAGAATGAGTCAGAACAGAATTTGGTCCCAAGTGATGAAGTGATACTCCCCACTTGATACAGTAAAAAATAGTTGAGAAAAAAGAGCTATCTGCTTGGGGTGGAGGGATAGCTCTGTGGTTTGAGCATTGGCCTGCTGAACCCAGGGCTGTGAATTCAATCCTTGAAGGGGCTGCTTACAGATCTAGGACAAAAATCAGTACTTGGTCCTGCTAGTGAAGGCAGGGGGTTGGACTCAATGACTTTTCAAGGTCCCTTCCAGTTCTAGGAGATAGGTATATCTCCTATTATCATGATTATTACTCTATGCAGTGCTCAGTACTCTTTAAAAAACAGAAGTGGAATAAATGCAATATAAAGAGGCATTTCTCACTGCCAGTTGCAAGGAAAGTTGAGTGAAAGAGAGACTTTCTGGAATGACTATTCATGATTAGCTTTGAAAATGAGTAGCAGGCAGGATCTCATATTTCAGTAGGTGAAGTTCAATAGATCTTTTTGTTGCACCACCAATAAGCCACCTATGGAACAATGTGTGCTCACCGTGACACTGCCAAGTACTCTGACTACAATTCATCAACATATAGACACCCAGCAACATATAGACATCCACCCACCACTGACACAAAGGGTAAGGGGACAGGAAATGGAGGCCACTGCCCCAGACCTGGGCTTAAAGGTAAGATGAGGAAGGGGAGCTGAGACTAGCATTACCTCATTGGCAGGTCTAGGGTGCTGCAATTACTGTGGAGAGACAACAGTGGGGGGAGGCAGTAAGTTCTGGTGCAGACTGCCTCCTGTCTGCACTCACACAGCTCCAGGAGCCCTGACCAGCCCACTGCTGCCATGGAACGATTACATTGATACAGGGACAAGGGTGGACAAAAACAGAGGGAGAGGAGAGAACAGAAATTGGTAAGAGCGGCCAGAGAGAAGGGGGAACAGCGAATGGGGACAATACGCTGGGTGAGGGGACAGAGGCAAATAGAAGGAGAAGGAAACATCCAGGGAGTCGGGACAGGTGAAGGGTTGAATGCTCTGAGGCAATAGGGAGTGGAGCAAAGAGATTGATGTGGGATTGTTGACTCTGTGGGACAGGACCACAGTAGCCCTGATTCTGCTTCTGGGCTTGGGCCCTGGAAATCCCAGTGGCAGCCCCACTGACACAAGAGTCACAACACATGGCCGGAATCTCAGAAGCCTGAGATTCTAAAGGGAAAACTCCACAAATTCAGCTATTAGGGAGAATTTATCTCCAAATGGAGTCATCATCATCATCATTATAATCACCTTTCTCGTGCTGAGGTCACTGGGAAGCAGCAAGACCCAGAAATCAGCCAGTCACACCTGCTTGCAGAATAACTGTCTGAATTCCTTCTGACCCACTGTATCCAAACCGGAAAGTGAAGGCTTTAGTTTGCTCAAATTTTAATAATTACCTACCAGCACCTGCCTTTACTTGCCCAATACACAATGAAGCGATGTGACGCACTGCCAGCTTATCTGACGGATTGTGTAACTGAATGCAGTGTACAAGAAACCTTCAGAAATCCAGTGCATTTCTCCCTAGCTGCATAAGAAAGCAAAAGTATGTTAGACTTGCTAACAGAGGCAGTGAAAAGAGCTTTATATTGACAAAAGGTATTCCCGTGTTATCACTGTCCTTGCACAACTCTACATATTGCACAACTGAACCCAATATCTCACTATTTACTGGTCTGGATGTGGTTTTTAGGGAAATATTTGCTGTTGACTGCTTCACCTCATGCAGACCGTGGCCTCATTGCAGTTTAATTTAAAAACATCAGTGCCTCCCTGCCCAACGCTGCACATTTCTATCCTTAATACTTTCCCCCTCACATTCCAATAAATGAAACTCCTTTTGTGTAAGAAAATCGAAGAGTACACAACGTCTTTCTCCTAACGCTCTGTATCATTCAACAACATCCAGCTATGTCTGGCATTCTCTGCAGCAGGGTCTTAACTAGCCATGGGAAATATTTGCCTTGCTAAAAACCTCTTTGCTTATTTTTGTTTACTGATGAACAGTAGGGTATGTAAGATCAACTGCTGGTAAAAGGCAGTAAGCAATCGAGGCCATTTTAAATTAATTTCTTCACTGCTGTGTGCTTTCTAAGTGCCAGGCACCAGCTGGCAGTGTGGCAGGAGGTGGGATGTCTCATTGGTGGTTAGAGAGAAGGGCAGCTTGTATGGTGAGGTTGATTGGAACGCTGGTTGTGGGAAACAGTTGATGGCCATTGAAATGGGAAGGGTTGGCATTGCCGTGGGCATCTCTGTGTAATGAATCAAAGCCACAGGGATAAGACATTATGCTGAGATGCAGGAGTGACTGGCAGTAGCAGTGGCTATACCACCTCTGCCAACTTCACACAACCCACAGTATCCATGTACCTCCTTACTCTAGATTTCTCTCCCTAGCAGGGAGCTAGTTCCAATAGCAGGGTCATCTCCTTTCCTATGGTTTAGTTTCTGGGTCCTGAAGTTCTTTCATGCCAGGGGAGAAGGGAGGAGTCCCTTAGCTGGCTGCTCAGGGTCAAACCAAAACCGATTTTTCTTTTTAGCAAAAATGAAAAGAAAAGGGAAAAATTAGTTTGGGGTCAAACAAAACACTTAGTTTGACACAAAACAACCCCCCCCACAGCTTAATTTCTAGATGAAGCACTGTTCTGAAACAAAAAGTCTAAATGTTTCATTTTGAAACTACAGGAAAGAAAAGTTTTGGTGAATTTACCATTTGCTGAAAAAAATCACCCAGTTCTAATCCAAACACACAAACACAGGCCTAGTTTGCATTAGAAAAGTTTAACTGAATAGACTGCAATAAAATTGATCTAGTTAAACCAGTGCAACCATTGGAATGCAACTCAAATGCTTCTAGAGTTCGCCATTTCAACAGTTACTTATCAAAAAAGTTGTAAAAAGCAGATCCTAGATATTGAAATGCCTGTAAATAGAGATGGAAGGGAATCCTGAAATTTCAATTCTGCCATTTGACTTTTCATCCCAAGTCCCTGCCTGTCAAGCTAATAATGCATTGCCAGGTGGTTCTATATGGAACAAAGTGACAGCTTGTAGCCTTTTAAGTTAGAAACATGCCATGTGTCTAGTTCCCCTGGATTTCCCAGGATGGATCCTTGTACGGAACGGTGCAATCTGAAAATGAGTGGGCATCAACCATCTCACAGCATTTGTAATATATTCCCAGTTTTAACCAGCTCAGTACACTAATCAGTGTTGCATGGTTATTTTATTGGACTAGTTTTTCACATACAGTAGACATCTGTACGCTTTACATTACTGACGCAGCACAATGTCCAAAATGTAGGGCTACTGTAAATTGATATAATTAACATGATGTAAAGCTGTATGTACATTTGTACTGAGTGACAAATAACCAAAAGGGCAGGTAGATTAATATTCACAAATTATTAATTGTTTCTTTCCACAGGATTTGTCATTCCACTTGCCTCTTGAATGCACTTCTACACAGTCCTCTATTCCTTCAGAATTATTTGATTCATTTGATGCCCTGTTGGAGTATCCTAATGCTTCACTATTTAGATGCTTAAATGTGCCTTCTGTCTGTATGTCATTTATTCCAAGAAATGGCATTTTTTTTTATGCCTAGCTGCTGTTTGTTGGATGGCGCTGTTCTCTGCAGAATTCCTTGGAGAAGCAAGCAGGCCACCAGCTTGGGAACACGCAGCTTTTGAAGTCTCAAGGTTGCCTTCGGAGCCTTCAGTTTTGAATAGTTTTTCACCGACAGTTATGCCATTTGGGAAAAGCAGAACTAGGAAGACACATTAGCAGAGTACATACACGTTACTTTCATCTCACTGTAATGGGGAAGCTGCTTCTGGGAGCCTACATAGGAAAAGAGGGTTATTTTGTGACTAACCTAGAGTTATAGGGCCTGGTGGCAGAAATCAAAGAATTGTAGAAGTGTTGAACTGAAAGGGACCTCAGTAGGTCATCTAGTACAGTACCCTGCACTCAGGGCAGGACTAAATAATAACTAGACCATTTCTGATGGGTGTTTGTCTAACTTGTTCTTAAAAACCTCCAATGCTGGAGATTCTACAACCTCCCTAGGCAATTTGTTTGACTATCCTGACAGTTGGAAGTTTTTCCTAATGTGCAACCCAAACCTCCATTGCTGCAATTTAAGCCCATTGCTTCTTGTCTTATCCTCAGAGGTTAATGAGAACAATTTTTCACTCTCATCCTTTTAAGTACATTTTATGTACTTGAAAACTGTCATGTCCCTCTTTAGTCTTCTTGTCTCCAGACTAAACAAACCCAAGTTTTTCTATATTCCCTCATAGGTCATGTTTTCTAGACCCTTAACCATTTTTGTTGCTCTTCTTGAGATTTCCTCCAATCTGTCCACATCTTCTCTGAAATGTGGAGCCCAGAACTGGACACAATATTCCAGCTGAGGCTATATCAGTGCAGAGTAGGGTGGGAGAATTACTTTTCATGCCTTGCTTTCAACAGTCCTGCTAATACATCCCAGAATGACTTTTGCAACAGTGTTACACTGTTGATTCATATTAAGTTTGCAGTCTACTATAACCCCCGCCCAGATCCCTTTCTGCAGTACTCCTTTCTAGGCAGTCACTTCCCATTTTCTATGTGTGCAATTGATTGTTCCTTCTTAAGTGGAGTAAATTGCACTTGTCCTTATTGAATTTCATTCTATTTACTTCAGTGGCTGCAGATCATTTTGAACTTTAATCTTATCCTCCAAAGCACTTGCAACCCCTCCCAGCTTGGTATCATCCACAAATTTTATGTGTACTCTCTATGATTATAATAATTTATGAAGATATTGAACAGAACCGGACCCACGACTGTTTCCTGTGGGACCCCACTCGATATGCCCTTCCAGCTTGTCAAATTTCAGTTTAACGTATCAGTTAGCTTGTTGATAAATTGTATAGTCAAGTGCTTGACCACATTTTGGTTCATTATGAAAGGTATTAAAAAGAGCAAATAACCAGTTTCTGTCAGGTTTATTGCTAAAAGCCAATAATAATATAGTATAGGAAAAAGGTTCCATAGGACACCAGTCTCCGGGAAGCTGTCTTGTGCAGCATTGTTGCATTCAGCTTATACAGAACGTATGGTCCCAAAGTTACACTCCTAAAGCTATCCTTTTTATACCCATCCTGTTTACAAGTAAAAAGGTACTGTGTGCATCATCTGAAATTAGATTTAAGCCATCAGCTTTCTACCTTGTTTTTCTGGTACCATGGTGTACCTTTATCTCTTTGTTTTCAACAAACATGCATTTCACGTAGCATGGGACATGAAGACACTTTCTTGGTTTGTACCAGGGTAGAACAATCATATATTGTGTCCTTTTATTCTGGGACATTACAGCACTGGCCTGTGAGAGTTTTGCCATAGCAACCTACCTGTTGCTATGGTAAAACGCCCATATGTCCTGATCCTGACAGTTTTCTTATCTGCTAAGGCAAAGCTTACTTCAGCTAATGCAAGGTGCTATGGGATACTTGACAGAGCTGAACAGAGTTGTGGAGACAGTATAACTTCCCAAAACTTACGTTAATACTATGCCTAACATTTGCGTATTAACTAACAAACTACATTGACTTCAATGGAGCTTCACCAATTTACACCAGCTGATGATCTGGTAGAGCCAGCACTAAATTAGACTGATCCTTATCACTATATACTAAAATAAGAGTAGCCGCCCACCTCCAAGCCCACAGATACTGTCCCTACAGGCTGATCCTATTCCCACTGAAAATATTCCAAAAGAGGCATTTTCCACAAGAAGCAAAGACTCTGAAATTCACTCCCCACATCTTGGCCTGAATTAGTTTTGATTTACTGATCTTCAGGGTACGCTGCAAAGCCCAATTCTTTTTCCCGGATGGAGGCAGCACATTCTACTCTGTTATAACCAGAAGACTGCTCCACTTCCTCTCATGTGTGAGATTTTTTGCTGTGCCTCTGGGGCTATGTCTATCCTACGAGCGGGGTGTGATTCCTAGCTCGTGTAGGCATATGTTGTGGTGCCTCTCATCTCACTGGAAGAAGAGCTCTGTGTAGCTTGACAGGTTGTTTCTTTCACCATGAGAAATTGATCCAAAGAAAGCTATTACCTCACCTAGCTTATCTCTCTGTACACTGAGAGACTCTCTCAATAGACCCCTTTTTTCCCCACATGGGACTCACTTGAGTCTACTTGTGGATACGGGGAGAAAATGGACCAAAATTAATTATAGCACAGCTCTAGGGAAAGCCTGTTAAGTCCTTTCCCCAATAAGAAAACTCATCATTCTACGTACCTGATAGTCCACAGTTATGAAAAGGACATGTTAATCTGCAGTTAGTTTTCTAATTTTGTATATAAAATAATTGGCATTTTCACACCACCTTTCTTGTCAGTTTTACCAGTGTTGATTAATCAAGCTTTGCTACCCTTTTTGAACTAAGGAGTGGCATATTCATTTTGCACATGAAGTACCTGACACCTGGAGGGTATGTCTACACTGCAATTAGACACCTGTGGGTGGGCTGTGCCAGCTCACTTGGGCTTACGGGACTCAAGCTAAGGGGCTGTTTATTTGAGGTACAGACATTCAGGCTCAGGCTGCAGCCTAAGCTCTGGGACCCTCCCACCTTGCAGGTCCTAGAGTCCGGATTCCAGCCACATGTAATAAAATACAGGAACATTTACTTACATCCTTTTAATCTGTTCTATTTGATCAGCACTGCGAGGTGTCCCAGGTTTGAAGGGTGACCCAGAGAACACCTGTCCTTCTGGGCCAAAAAGGATAAAGCTTCACTAGATGAAAAAAGGGGAGAGGGTAAGTGATTTCATTAGGCTGCATTGCAACTATCAGTGATTGCTTCCAGTTTAATGGTGCTGTATTCAGAAATAGATCATTGTGGGATATTCTGCAGTTGGAAGTATGTAATATTAATTTTCTACGTTGTGGGGGAACTATTCACGTTCCATTTGACCTATCTGGTTTTTATTGAATAGTATAGTGACAGTGAATGGCTCTGCACCAGAAAGCAATCAGAAATGTCACTCTGAAATTTACTGTTACATGTTGGGCTAGATTTCAAATTAGGCACGCTCCTCAAGTCTCCCTTTATTACTCTGTCACTTGTTCATCACTCGGTCATAGAAAGAAAGTCTATTGATGTAATCCATTTATGTGGCATACTGCAAACTGATTATTTAAAGAAATGATAAATGCCTACATTCTGCATTATTTGTACTGGTTTGCAGTTATTTTACATAAAACATCGGGGCCCAGGGAAAACACTTTATTAAATTCTGAAAAGATCTTAATGAAACTTTTTTTGGATTTTATCCTTTGTTAAATTATTCACCATAAAAACCCAAAACTGCAGAATTTAAGGCCCATTGTGCCATCCACTATTTAAGTTTTTGCAAACACCTAGGCCCTGCTGGGAAGTGGGCACACAGGATTGCTGTCCTTGTAATTCAGGACACAACTTCAGTCCTGGTCACACAAATGTTGTTGTGCAGAGACTTCCCTGGAGGGTGCAGAAGAGGGACAGAGTAATGGTTCTCTGCCCCCTATCAGCCAGCAGAGAGGGCCCTGCTGAGCACTTGTTGCATCCTTTCAGTCCCCTCATGCTCCTGCATCCACTGTCTACTGGGCATACTAGCTCCAAGGCACTTCTGCTAGGCCACTGCCCTTTACACAGGCTGGACCGTAAAGTGATAACTGAACCCTTGAAATCCATTTGCTTTTTTAAACTGGGGGCTTGGTTGTTCACATACTGAATTTCTCCCTTTTTGCTCAGAAGATGTGAATACCCTGTTTGCATCTCAGCTCAGAGTCTCTCTGGAGCCCAATGCTTGTTACAGTTGCAGAGAATTATCAAAGAAGAATTCACTAACAGCCAATTTATAAACTCTGTATTTTAGTAATTGACAGCCAAGAAACTAACAAACATAGCCGAGTTTGTGTCTATTTTACAAACATTCACCAAAGCATGGAAAGGGATTAACATTAATTAACAGCTGACATTACTATGAAGGCTGCTAAAATCAAATGAAGCAATATACCATCTATTTAAAAAGCAAAAGATGCATTATAGTGTGTCTTGAATAAAATAGGATAAAACTATCGCTAACATTACTCATTATCATTAAATATAATTCATCCATTATACGGAACAACTATATAATAATCAGTGTGCCACATTCAATAAACCATATTTAAGTAATTCCAAGTATACGCATTCTTACATGCTGACTTCAGATTCATCATTAAAGAACAAAATTAAAAATAACTGCCTTCATACCACCCAGCCACTTAGTCTGTAATTTGTGGTACGCTACAGAAGCCTTAACAAAAATAATTTAGTAGAAGTTCATCCCACAATTTATATGCTCTTAGCAAGATAACATGGAAATCTGGTTTCATACCCATGTCATTTTTAGTTTGCTTAAGAACAGTTTGAGTCAGGAGCAGACTTAAAACATTGGTGGCAAAGGTGGCAGGATATGTGTAAGAGGATGTCAACTGATGGCAAAATAAACAGAAGGAGGAATTGATGTAGCCAAAAAAGTTGCACTACAGAACCTAAGCACCTGCACTCATCTGACATCTCGACAAGACCACTACCATAAATGTCATGCTATGCCAATAAACTCTCTCTCCCCCGCCCCTGCCCCACCCCGCCCCGCCCAGCATGATACTGATGCTTTTGCAAGCTAGCAGTTTATTCCATCACTGCTTCAAACCTGATATAAGGGCTTAGCAATCACATATATGTATATGATCACTGAACCATTTATCACTCTCTCCTTTTCTTTTATTATTAAGCCTGCAGTATAATAAGCAATCGAGTGGGTTAATGGCACTGTTCTGATCACATGGAAACACAGTAGTATGTAATATAAACAAAGTCATTGGTACGGCAAAGGATACAAGTATTGCCAAAGTGAATTCACCAAACAATGGTGTGAGGAGTCACACAGGCACTAGTTTGTTCAACCAGAACTAGGTCCTGGTTTAGCACTAGAACTCCAGCTTTAACCACCTGTGGTAGACTGGCTTCAGCAGTAGCCAACCCTCTCCCCCTCCCACCATGGCTGCGTGCAAAGTAGCATTGCTGCCTGTCAATGGTTGCTCTGGTTCTGCTCTTCTCCTTGTGATTTGGTTCTCTGTCCCCGGCATGGTCTAGTGCCCTCCTTTAAGGAGTGGGGCAGGGGAGGGGCATGAACAGAGAGTCACATCCAACAAACAAGTCCAAGCCCTTGTGCCAAGTCTTTGGCCTTGACTCTGGGCCCAGTATCGTCACACGCATAGCTCTGCGCTCTGAATTATGCTCATCCTTTCACATCAAGGTGCTTCATGCTGCTTTCCCAGTGACTGGTAGGGGAACCCAGGCCGAGCCTCTTCTCCATCGGATATCTTGCCTCTGCCACCCTGGAATCCTTCCTACTATTAACCTTTCTTCAGGCCTTTTCCCAAGTCACTTGTCTTCCTGGGAGCTTTATGACAAGCTGCACCTCCCAGAGCTCTATCCCAGTCTTGCCCTTGCACCAGGGGTGGCCACAGGCAGTTGCTCCGATCCTGTGTTATCAGGTAGCCTTCTTCCTCAAGAGGCCGTCTCAGTCCCACAGATCTTTCTGTTCCCTATGGATCGCTCCATAGCTATAACCCCAGTTCTCTGAGCGTGACTGCAGAGTTAGCCTCACTCTCTCACTACAGCCCTTCACCCTTCAGTCTGAAATAGCAAACAGGCTTTAAGCATAACTGCCTTGGTCTTTTCCATGGGCAGCTTCTGCCTGGATCAGGCAGCCCCACCACTTCTGGCCCTAGGAATCAGTGCCACCAGCTGCCTGAAGAAAGGGGGCTGGGAGCTGAGGAGTAGCTTTAACCCCAGGCATCAGCAGGTGAAAAGGAAATACGGCCGCTGCCTGCTCCTTGGCACCAGCCCAGTTCTGGCTTCCCACCTTGGACCTAGCCGGAGGGACGGGGGGACGGGACAGGGGTTGGAAGGAAGTGTTTGGTGCTACCCCTAGGACTGCCCGGCTCTTGCACTGCAGTTTGGATGGGGCAATGCTCCCCTATGCACCTCAACTCTAGCCATGGGCTCAGAGCTTCTGCCCCACGGGGAGCACGAGGGCTTGGGGCTCTGGGAGTCAGCTGCTCTGCTCCCAGCCTTGGCCCCATGGGGGGACTGGGGCTAAGGCTTTGAGTTTCAGCCATGGGACCCCAATGCCCCCCCCCCCCCGAAAGGGTACATGGCCCCTCCAGGGGACTTCAGATCCACCACTGAGAACCGTTTACCTAAGATATTGGATAGCCTGGGTCAAATCCCTGACCTTCCATTCATATTAAGAAACAGTTTGAAGGGGATCACTTAGTGCCAGGTGTGTGGGCTATATACCTCTACACAATAGCTGTAGAGTAGCCCACATCAGCTTATGCCTTAGTTTAAATATTGGGGCACTCACCTGTGAGATGGCATACCCTGTTCTAAGCCTGGCTGCCGCTCACTGGGTGGGAGATTGAACCAGCATAGACCCCTGTGCCTGGTGAGTACCCTAACCACTGGGTAAAGGTGAGGCGGGAGCACTGCTTCTCCTCTCAGACCCTCATCTGGGAGGAGACAGACCCTCCCACCCCCCCGTAGCCCTTTTCCTCAACAAGGAAAGTGAAGAAACTGACCCATGCTCTCCAGTTGTGTCTCAGTAAAATAACCACATGCTGTTAGTTATAAGCCCACTCCTATTGGTTTTGAGGGCAAAGAGCAGAAACATTCAGACACAGTCACACAGCAACGCTGATACGGCAGTCTGGCAGGTAGCTATGTCTCTGTCTGTTGATGGCTTTATAAATTAGGACCATTATTTTGAATTCATGGCCTGGACAGACCTGACCTAACCAGAGAGTTAATGAAGAACCAAGCAGTAGCTGAATCAGTTAAGTCCTTGTTTGGTATCACTAGCAGAATTTGAAGGTGGGTGACTACAGTCCCACCCAAGGCAGCTTTTTCAGACTCAGTGACCTGGGTCTCACTGGTATCTTTATTGTACTGTGATGAGCAGCAAGGACCTCTGGATAATGAGAGCTACAAATTGTTTGCTAGGAAGAACATTACCAGTGAGAAACTGCCACCAACAATGAACTCTTTCAGGTAGTACCTGAAACGTGCAAATTATCAATCATACATATGGACTCATGCAATAGTTAGTATTTTCAAGTGTCCCCTGTAGCACGGGACATTTGTTCCTAACATACTGGTGCTGCCACGTGTTTCAGAAGATATCGCCATTCTTGTGCTGTGTGGCTGTGTGAGTACCCATGCAACAAGGAGATGCAAATGTCACAGGGAAGATTTGGTGTATTCTGATGCATGCAGTTGTGACAGTGAAGAGCGTAGCAACAGAGTACTGTACTCATTAGTCACAGGTTCAGTGATGGAGTAGTGTTGCATCAGACATTCAGTAGCTTATAGTTATGTGTTGGGGTGTGTAGCGAGGTGGTGTGGCTCCCCTCCTCCACAGGGAGGGTTGAGCCCCATCAATCATCCTCCAGGGTGGAACCGCTAGGTGGAAGTCCCGCCCCTCAGAGGGTCAGGCAGCGACCCGGAAGGATAAAAGCTGGGCCACAGCCTTCAGTTGGGGCTCAGCCACCACCAGGAGCCGATGTGCCCGCTGGCTCTCGTCACTAGGAGGCTGCTGAGGCCAGAGGCCGGTACCACAAGCTGCCAGAGCTACCCTGCAGCTGCTACGATGAGGAGCTGCCAGAGCTACCCCGTCCTTACTACAGCCCTGAGGAGCCGTCGTATCAGACCAGGGCCGCCCTCCCAGAGGTATTCCCTGACCTACCGCCCAGCCCTGAGTGGGAGGAACCCATGGTGCTGGACGTCCCAGCGGACCAGGTAGGAGCCAAAGGGGAAATAGGAAGTAGCCTGGGGGCAGCTGACTACAGTCAGGCTGCAGAGGGCCCCATACCTATGTCAGTGTGTTTTGGTCAGGACCCCCACTGACCGCCACTAGTGGCGACAGCCGCTACTAGGGCCCCGGGCTGGAACGCAGTGGAGTGGGTGGGCCTGCGTTCCCCCTGCCACCCGTAACGGGGTGGCAGAATCCCCCTCTCCCCGGCCTAGGAAGGCTATTCGAGTGAAGCTGAGATTACTGTGTTTGTTGGTGCCCCGCCCGACCCAAGGGCTGGGCCCCTATTGACTTTGCCACTGCTCTGCCCTGCCCCAAAGGGCCAGAGCAGCTAAACTGTTTCTGTGTTTGTTGGCCCCCCGCTGGAACTAGAGGCTGGGCCCTGTTTAACTGCCGCTGTTCGGTCCCGCCCACAAGGCCCGAACCGCTGGAGCTGACTGCGGTCCCGAGGGGCCAGTGTGGCTCCCCTCCTCCACAGGGAGGGTTGAGTCCCAGCGCCCACACCTTCACAGGGTTCCATAACAGCACTTAGTTACACTTTGTAATTCACAAGATACATTCATACAAGACATTCTACAACCCTCTACTAAGAGTCATTTCTGTTATGTGAGTAGTTTACATGTATTGTCACTGTATTCAGTGATAGTAAAAAGATAATTACGGGTGTACCATGTGGACTTTAGACTTGTGTCTTCCTTTGAGCGAATAATAAAAAAAAAGTTCTATAATTAGGTGGCTGGGGTCTTATTGTCTACCTAACTTCATAAAAATAGCAGATGGAAAAACTGTTTAATGACAAAGTTTGATGTGTTGTATGGTATAAATACGCTCATACTTTTGTGTCACTACAGACAAAGGCAAAGTATGGGAAAAATGCATAAATATTTCCCAAACTTTCCAAACAGTAGAATTTTGAGTACATAGTTGCATTAGTAATTGTATTTAGAAGCTTTCTGCCAATTTTGGTCAAAATTAAACTGTTTTTTTTATGAGTTGTGGCCCTTTGTGTGATTTTATGACACTTTTGGATTTGGCTTAATAACATTTAAATATTATATGATGTAAAAAATGCACCACTTCCAGCATCTATAGTCATCCTGGTGATGATCACCACATATGTGCCTAACTTGTGATGATGATACAATTTTTCTTGTTCATAGGTTACCCCTTAGTGTCCCAAATGGGTCCAGGCTGGTAGACTAGGCTGACATATCATAACTGTGACGAACTGAGAAAGGTCTTAATGTTTTCTCTGAATACTGTGTTGGTGCCTCAGTGTCCCCTATGCAGTTCTTAAGTATCTAGGTGGTGAGATAAGGGTGTGTGATTACTACAGAGCAAAGGGTCAGTGCACCTAAATGCCTGACACTCTGTCTCCTAGCAACTGATGGCCTGGGCCCCTTCTCTGCAAAGGTGTCAGCTGAAGGTGTTGGAGACAAAGAGATCAGGTAGCCTCCTGGCCCAGGAAAGGAACTGAGCAGAGAAGGAGGGGCTGGAGGGAGTGGTGAGTCTGGAGTTGGTTGGGGACGAGGAGTGAGGGACTGCCTTGCTGCGTCCCAGAATGGACCCGGTCGAGGGGTCCGGTTTGCAGTACCTACAAGCTCTGTTTTAGACCGTGTTCCTGTCATTGAATAAACCTCTGTTTTACTGGCTGGCTGAGAGTCACATCTGACTGCAAAGTGGGGCTGCAGAACCCTGTGGCTTCCCCAGGATGCCGCTAGGGTGGCCTCGCAGTGGGAATCACACGGAGGGCCAGAGGATGCTGAATGCTCCAAGGAGAGACCCAGGAGGTGAAGCCGTGTGAGCTTCTTGCCCTGAAAATGTCTGCTCCAAGGGAGAGGAGGTTCCCCAAAGTCCTGACTGGCTTTGTGGGGGCAGTTCCAGAGCATCGCCCAGGGACTCCGTGACATAAACATTGCAAATTCTGCTTCTAAATGAAACCAGAAGCCCAGTGGGGTTGATAGGAATCCTGTAAATTAGTCAGTGCTGTGGTTACAGGTAGCTCTCCCTTTATGGTTAGCACGTTAGCATTGCCTTAATGAACATCACGAAGGAATATAGAGCATCATGACTTTATTGATTTTCATTTTCTCATAAAGAATAATCACAGAAGTCATTAACTACAATGCTGAGAAAACAGATTCTTGTTTGTGGATGAAAAAAAGAATTCAAAGGACCCTACAGATGTCCGACATTTTGAAGGAAAGGTAGGAGCAAGGAATAAAATTCACAGATAGTAAGGCGGTTCTGGTTGCAACTTGTGCTCTTCCAGGCACCGTCAGTGCACATCTCCATGCAGTTTTCTTCCCCTATGTCACTGGGCTCACCTGCATGCAAGTTTGTATAATTTACGGCTGTTCCATCCAGGAAACTGAATTTACCTGGAATCCCACCCCCCTTAATGCCCAGATAGGCATATCTGTTAAATAACCTCACAATACTGAAAACAGCATCATTCTCCCCCTTATTCCTGGGAGATGCAATGGAACCGCCCGCCTGTTTGCATGCTTCCAGTGTGGTCTCAAAATCGACTTCTTGTCCATTGGTAGCAAACATTTTTTTCCCAAATGTTGTTATGGTCTCATCCAAGGCAAAGACTACAAAGTAAAGCAAAAGCTGGTGTTAAACTTTTTTGAATCATTTTACACTCTCATGATTGCTACTATAGTGGGAATCCCTCTTTCTGTATTCTTCTATAATAAAATAACCCTTCCAAATAAAATAAGAAACATAACTGCAAACTTCATACAACTCTCTCTCCTTCCCTACCCCCAGATTAAAAAAAAACCAGAGCATAGGCTATGTCATTCTCTCCTACCAAACACTGCCCTCTTCTGGATGTAACATCAATGACATGCTAAATTGAGTAGACTATTGCTCCAGTCTAGTGACTTCAGAACAAAGAAAATATAAACTCAAGAAGAGACGAGAATGGAGGAGGGGACTTGAAAAGGGAGGAAGAGAAGAGAGGGGGAGGAGAATTGGTTAGAGATAATTATAAGACTTGAAGGGAATAGGAGATGGGGAAAGAGATGGAAAAGGAAGGAGAAATAGATGAAGATGATGGAGAAGTGGAGAGAGAGAAAAATTAAAATGAAAAGGAGACAAAGGGAATGTGGATGGTGGAGAAGAAATGAAGGAG
This sequence comes from Chelonoidis abingdonii, assembly GCF_003597395.2. Taxonomy (NCBI): domain Eukaryota; kingdom Metazoa; phylum Chordata; order Testudines; family Testudinidae; genus Chelonoidis; species Chelonoidis abingdonii. Next base: position 8,744,447 of record NC_133783.1, on the reverse strand, counting down.
GGAAGAGCCCAGAGCACACTCATGTACCCCAAACTCCTCATCCCCAGCCCCACCCCAGAGCCTGCACCCCCAACCAGAGCCTCACCCCCCTCCCTCATCCCAACCCCAATTTCGTGAGCATTCATGGCTTGCCATACAATTTCTATTCCCCAATGTGACACTCTGGCCAAAAAAGTTTGCTAACCCCTGATTTAAAGACTGATGCACCTGCTTAACTTTGCACACACTGAGTAATAGGACTGACTTCACTGGGACTACTCACAGTGCATAAAGTTAGGCACATGCATAAATCTTTGCAGGCCTTAGTTAGATACAATACTGTTGTAGCCACAGATTAACTGTGATGGCCATCAGGGTCACTCACAGAGAGTAGGTGACCCAAAGAGATATGCCTGAAAGCACTTCTGCATAGAAAAGAGTTGTTGCAATAAGCCATCTCTGGCTGGTTTGCATTAGTGTTTCAATCCATGACAGTTATATGGGGCTGGTAACTAATTATATGGCCCACAGATTAACTTATTTAACACAAGACAAAAATTATCATTGCCCATCCTCAGAGATCCTTGTTTCTTTGTATAAAAAGAATGTATAAATAAACGGAACAAGACTCAAACTATTTTTAAGGAGCTGGTATTTCATGGCTTATTTTTTCCACACTTGTTAATCAATTTATAGGTGAGGCAAAAAGCAAAAACAGACAGATTACCTCCTTCCAGTCTAGCAATTTGTTTTTTGAATCCTTTGAGAGTTTCTTGTAATTCAGGATCACGAGAAACAGGTAGGCCTATGGACAAACAAAAATAATTATGCCCTTAAGTTTAAGTATTAGGACCAGGTTTCACCAATAATGTGGACGTTGCGTAAAATTAATAGCAATTTTCTAAAAAACACTTGTGACTGAGTTACGTTTGTTTGATTTTCTATGTGAAATAATTTGATCTCAGTGTGTTAAATGAAGGGCCTTTCCATACACTGAGCATCTTGATAAAGAACAAAGCTCATGGAAACTACTTTAAGAAGGAAACCACTTATGAAGAATTAAAAATGAGATCTTTGAGTTAGAGTCTTTAATGCCCCACGGGTGCTTTGCATCAGTACAGCACCAAGCCAGGCAAAAGAGGGTTTGGCAGGCATACCACTGTGCCTGGTTGATGCTAAGATACTCTATGGGATTCTTGAGACCACTGACACATGGTGTAGGATATAACATCCTTCAGGCTGTTCCAATGCTTCAAAGCCACAGCACTGGGAAGCTGAAAAGATAGATTAAAAGCTATCTTTATAGCACTCATACCCTTCACCTCCAATCCCCCTGGGACCTGGCTGGTCAAGAGAATCTGGGCTATAATCGCTAGTTTTCTAGTCTGCAGCCTTCTAATGATAAAGGATGGCCTGCGCTCAGGGTATAGTCACAGAAGTAGATTTTGCTGTGATGAGATACTACTTGTGACTTGATAGCTGCTCTGGAAAGCCCTGACCATGTGAGGTGTTGGTGGTGGAGCAGAACCAAGAGTAATAATGGATAATAGTGCTGTTGGTCATGGATTCAGATCTTGTGGATAACCTTGCAGAAATGTAATCATCTTTTGTCAGCTTGCACAGTGCCAATGAGCTTAATTAAAAATACTCTTACATTTAAAGTACAACTGTACTCTGAATAGTGACTCTGTAACGATGGCTTTGTGGAGATTCAGGTGTATAGTCTCTCTAGGAGGTCTGTATTAAACATATCCTTTTACAAAGAGAGAGACGTTTTTGTTCTCATTTCCAGTGCTGCAAAGCCAACCTAGTCTCAGACAGTCAATCTGCACTCTTTCCTACTGGTACATCATATCTAAAGTTATGCCTACCAGCAGCTAGGAGGGTGTGTCTCAGCGCAGACAGGCAAGCACACACCAGCTCTGCTCAAGTAAGCATGCTAAAAATAGCAGTATGGCTGTGGTGGCATGGGCAGCAGCTTGGGCTAGCCACCTACATTTTACCTAGGACCACAGAGGGGGTCAGGTGTGGCTACTCGAGTTGTTGTAGATATACCGTAAGTGTGAAGGTTCTGCAACTCCCGTTATGCCTGCAATGGGTATGTCAACACATTGTTTTAAAACCTACATAGCAGTCCCAGAGCCCAGGTCAACAGACTCAGACTAGTGGGGATTATGTTACTGTGCTAAAACCAGCTATGTAGACATTCAGGCTTAGGCTGGAGTTCAGGCTCTGAAACTCGCCCCTGCCCTGGGCTTCAGAGCCTGAGTTCAAATGTCTGTAGAGCTGAGCTCTGAGCCTCATGGCTGCAGGTTTTGAAATGCACCAAGTGACACCAATGCAGTTCTAGCTCTCATTTTTAGCTGCATCACTTCTGTAGCAATACCAGGAGTAAAGTAAGTCACAGTAAGTTATCCTAGCCAGGAAAGCCAGCAGACACAACTGAATAGACACAGGGAGAAGGTCAGCTGAATAAGAAGATGCCATTTTTACACAGTCACTTTTCGGAGTAGAACTGAAAGTTAAACCCAGTTATGGCCATTTTCTCTAGGTTGCTTTAGACAGAGACACAGGCACATACAGACAGACACCACCACCCCCATAAGGCTAAATGAACAGATTGTTCTTTTTCACCTGGTTGTCCAGGCTGCCCTCGCTCTCCCTTCTCGCCTCGTTCACCCCTAGGCCCTTGTGGCCCATGAAGCCCATCTTTTCTGGGAGGACCTCTCATGGAACTTGGTGGCCCTGGGGGACCTGCTGAAGGGAAATACATGAGTGAAAACTTGCCAAACTCCTTGCTGAGATTCTCTCAAATAATGCATTTAATTCAGAATAAACACTGCTGCTGACCTTCAAGGGAACAGATTGCATTACATCAGCTCAATAGCTTTTCATTACCTGACATGATTTAGGTGATGGTTCGATGTATGTCAGAGGCAGGACATTTACTCCCTAAAATGAAAGAGCAAATGCACTTTCAGTGCCTAGAAACCTGGCCCATGCAGCATCCTTGGTGGTTGGGTTGGAGGAAGCTGCTCACCTGTCATCTAATCTGGAAGGAAGGAAGATCACACAATGGCCAATAGAGGTAAGTGGTGAGGGAGCATGGGGAAGTTCTAAGAAAGGCAGTATCACTTATATGTTCCAACTCCCCAGAATGATCAGCTAGAGAGGCGCCACACACACACACACACAGATTGGTGTTCACTTCAAGAGTTCCTGGATTAGATGCAAAGTTGAACACCAAGGCCCCATGAGATAGGTACTCACTTCCAGCACTACAGACCAGGCTGGAAAGGCATCTAGAGTCTTTAACATTTAGTTGCTTTTATAGTGCAACTTCACTTTGCCCAAGAAGTCCCACTGACATAAAATCAAAAAGGATTTGGCTCTGTAAATAGAAGTTCACTACAAGCTGGAATTGTAGTATTCACATCGCATGGAAAATAATTCCAGATTTTCATTCTTCTGTACGATATGCAGAGATTATGTCTAAATGACAAAAAAGGGACTTTTAAAAACTGAATGAGCACAATATGTTTGCAACAACTCCTTTGCCCTCAGCATCCCTGTAGACACATTTTGACTCCTTCATAATCACATTAGCGGTGGTTTTATAGCTAAGGGGGTGGAGTAACATTCTGAAAAACACCTAAGTAACCAAGCAGCACTAACTTTCAATGAGACTTGGGCTTCTAAATTTCTGTCACTTTCAAAATGGGACAGAAAGTGCAACAAAGTGGAATTTGGTTGATCAGATACAAATAATGAAACACAGCAGAATATCTATATATCTGGGGCCAGTAGCCACTGCAATTACCTTGCAGTCCTGGGTCTGCATTTAAACCAGGCTTTCCTTCTCTTGCAGGCAATTCGTTCAGTCCAGGTTTGCCAGGGATTCTTTGTATTCCTTCACCGTGGTCCCCAGCATGACTGGTCACCAGCAAAAAGGCTATTGCTGTGACTACATGTAACAATTGGGGCGACATTGTTGGAGGCCAGCTATAAAACAAAGAGTATTTACTACCCAGTGCTGAGTGGTTATTTTCAAAATTAAAAATGATTGAGGAGTGCAAATTCTTTATTTCAAAATAACATTTTCTGGTTGGTACTGAAATCTTTTTAGCTTAGTCTTTTTCCCCCTGTAATAGTAACATGATTAGTGTAGCTATAAAGCTTTACAAAATATACTCATCTGTCTAGAGAGCAAATTTTTTTTATAAAGCTGTTGATTAACTTATCTCTTTTTTTCTTGTGTGACAAGTGCAACGCCAGTATTACTTATGCAGCAATAGGTAGGCATGTCCACTACAGTGAGAAAAAAACAATCAAGATTACTCTGGGTACACTATCTTAGTCTTAATTATTTATATTTTAAAAGGAAAAGCAACCATGCAGACTTGTCATATAGCATTTTATAAACACTTCTGTATTGGTGGTGGTTTCCTCAGTAAAAATAGACTGGAAATGTAAAGAAACTCTGAAAGAGCACCTAAAATGGGAAGTTTAAATTGAGACTTTGTTATATTTGAACTACATTTATTTTTTTGTAATTTATAAAGAAGTTCAACTTACCTCTCAGCTCCAATTTGAAATGCAAAAGGAGCACGATAAAGGTCCAATTTATAGGGCATGTAATTGGAGATACATTTTTGTGTCTATTGGAAATGTAGTGTGTGTGTAATTGGCTATACATTTGGCCAGAAACACAGACATTTGATAAGTTACCCGGAATGATTTTTTGCTTTGATTTTCTTTGTTTAAAGCCTTGTGCAAGAACACTTGAAAAGTCAACATGCACTGATGCTTTCCTATTTTGTTGAGCTAAGATATTACATTTTAATTGGGTAAAACAGTCTTGGAGCATAAGAACAGATGATTGTAGAGATGTCTGTCATGAGTTGTTTGCAGGATATAACGTTTCTATAGATCTTCTGTTTACTCTAAGTATTAAATAATTACATCTTCATTGTGATTTTAAATGTCACAGAAGAAAAATAAGCGAGAACACAGATGACTTTTTTATTATATACATATCATTTTCTCATATATCATAGTGTAAAAGTGTTATATGCCTTTGTGTGACTGAAGCTGACAGCTCATGGGTAAGCACAATCTAACACAAAGCATACAAAACAGGACACACCTTCTTCACCTGTGCTGTATTCAGAGTAACTCCCAGATAAAAATTTAGTTGATGCACTAAGGTATAAGATGCACCACAGAATATTGTAAGGGGAATTCCGTATCCCATTAAGAAGTATAGATCAACAGGATGATATTAGAGGGATAATATCACCCATGAAACAGGAAACCAGATTCATACTGAGATTAAATTTCCTTTACACAGCTCTGGCAGTACACAGAGGCCTTACAAGTGGTGAAAACATACTGGAAATGGAAGACTTCTTTATATTACCTTACATTTGTATGTCCCTGGTAAAAGTTGTTCCCTTCTAGTGGCTATTTAGTGATTTATATTAAATGAATCGCTGATCGTGGTCCAGTTCACAACAGAACAAATTGGTGTGTTTTGTAACAACAAGAAAACCTAGTGAAAATGTCCTTGAAATGGTGATTGTAAGAGAGCATTTTCTAGAATTTATTGACATTTATGATACTACAGGAGCTGGTATGAAAAATGTGCTTCTTAAAAAGCTGGAAGATACGGGAATTGTGATAGCTGACATGAGAGGTCATGGCTATGATAATGGTGCCAATATGACAGGAAAGAACAGAGGAGTGCAGATGTGGATCCAAGAGTAAAACCCTCAAGCATTTTTTTCCCATGCGGTTCTCATTCATTGAACTTGGTGGTCAATGATACAGTGTTGACTTCCAGTGAGGCTGCTGAATTTTTTAATGTAATTGAAAGAAGCTATGTATTTTTCTCTGCATCAACTCATCGATGGCAAATTTTGAAGCAACATCTGGGAACATCCTCTCTGAAACTGAAACCACTAAGTGCCATGCGATGGAAAAGTTGAGTGGAGGCGATAAAGCTTATCAAACACAAAATTGGGAAGATAGATGATGCCATAGTCGCCATTATGGAGGATAATCCTATGACATGAACAGTTCGTGGGAGAACAGTGGCAGAGGGAAATCGATTCACCAGAAACATACATAACTTCAAATTTCTGTGTGGCTTAGTGTTGTGGCATGACATACTGTTGGAAATAAATGTTGTAAGCAAGAGACTCCAAGGCGCTGACCTTGATATATCTGGAGCAACGGAACAGCTGGACAAAGCAAAGTCACATCTACAGTCTTACCAGTCGGATGAGGGATTTCAAAACATTCTGAAGAGTGCACAGATGTTGGCAGAGGAACTTCATACTGAAGCTATTTTTCCACCCATTCAAGTGTAACCCTTCTGCCCCTCTGAGTTGGCAGCAACAAGGTCCAGGTTCAGTATCCAGGGGTTCCGTTTCAATAACACCATGCATAACCAGCTCGAGCCCCCACCCAGTGACCTGGGACACTTATATACCATACCCTCCTGGGCGCCTCTAGGAGGCAATACTTCCCCTCTCGCAAGCAGGGAGTCTGAGTGTAGCGAAATCTTTTTTTAATAAAGGAAGGAATCAATGCGGCATCTCACTGGAGAAACACCACAAACAGAGTTATAACACAAACCATAACTACCCTCCCAAGTACATTTGGCAAAGTCCTTTTCCCCTTAGGGTCTTAAGTCCAATCATTCCAAAGTCCAACAACCCAAAAGTCTCTGGTCAATGCCACCCCAGAATTCAAGAGTCTATCTGTAGAGGTCCCTCCCCCACAATATTATTCCGATGTGTAAACTGAAATAGACTTTACACACCCACACAAACAGCATGAACATCTGACCACCATCGATCAGACCGCAAAGGCAAAGTTTGAAAGAGGGATGGTAAGAAAAAAGGTAATGGTAAGAAATTTCTCCAATGCTTCCTCCATCCCTGAGAGCCAGAGTGGGAGCAGCCTGTACTGGGCGTTTTCTTTGCACCCAAGCTGCCTTGGTAACTTTTATCGGCCGAGGTTCTGGTTGCAGGAATAATTCAGGGGAGACGTAGCCATCCAAATGATAATGACTGCACAAACAGGACAACACATGAGTGCTTTCACTTAAACGAAACTTTACTTCGTCTCTCAGAGCACTACAACTATCCCTCAACAAACATTTAGTTAAAAACACCCCCAACAATTTATCTCGAACTAAGTGTGGTCTCGAGTGCCAGACACAACCATAGCGAAGGCAGGTGGGACACGCAAAGATTGTACTCCAGAGGGAGAGTCAGAAGAGTCCCACTCCCTCAACAATTTCCCCCCTTAATTATACATTAGTTACACAATGCACCCATGTCCCTTAAAAAAACTTGTTAAGCAAGCAGTTTCAATGGTAAAGCAAGAGGTTCCTTCTGATTCCACTGATTAATCCAGGTGTGGCTTGTTTCCCGAGAGTTTCGCAGCCTGAGATTAACAAAACCCATTCGCTGAGGGCACCATCCTGCTCATTCTAAAATGCATTGTACAGCAACTTCAACACAATTTTTATCAGGAGGATGTAGGGTCTAAGTCTGCTGCCTTCTGTGGCACCCAAAACCCCCTCCCCTCCTGCTCTAGTTTCAAGCTGGAGGCTGCTGCATGTCCATTTACGGCTGCTGACCTTTGGTGGCTTTTAGCATGAGGCAATGAAGTGGTTTTCAGGCACTTTACTGTTGCAAAAATCTCCCTGTACACAGCTGTCCCAGGAGTGTCCTCAAACCATTTTCTCTACCATTCAGGGAGAAAGGCGCGTACAACAAGGGTACCACAAGCATATAGACACTCTGGTCTAGCTTCTTCGTTTCCATGATCATTGCTAAGTGTGTTGCACAGCAGGATTCTGCCATTAGTGTTTACTCTCCACCATGTCGGGAGTGATCTTTTTTCCTATCCTACACTATAGGAGCCTCCTCTGTACCAATTCATACGCTGTGCTTCAGCAAAACTTTTGAGTTCCATTATTAGGGATGGTAGTGAGTAGTTTTGTCGTAAAGGAGGAGCGTTCTTGTACAGGCCATACACAGCAAGTCCTCCAGCCATCCCAAGAATGTGTAACATGACTGCTACTTCAAACTGCATAGATAACAACTTTTGATATGTCCCCACATCTATGTGAACTTCAGATGTTGAATTTTATGCACTTGCAATATCTCTCATGTTTGGAAAGTTGTTTTGGCTAAACATTTATGCTGTCAGGGTTCTTCCCCCACTCTGAACTCTCAGGATAAGACTCGTGGTGGACCCACACAAAATCCTAAGCTGTACAGCTTAAGTTTAAAACCTGGACTCGCACCACCAAAGTGATTTACAAGTAGGAAAGGACACTTGGAGTTCCTTCATCCCAAAGATTATTCCCCTCCAAGCCCTTTACACTGCTGTCCCTCGGAAAGCTAGAATATATCCTAACCATATTGGTTACAAAGTGATCAAAGATCAAACTCCTGATCTTTGGGACAATGGAAAAATCAGTCAGGTTTAAAAGGCTTTATTAAAAAGAAAAGGTAAAAATCATCTCTGTAAATCAAGAATGGAAAATAATTTTGCAGTGGGTAATCAGGTATTCAAAGAGCCAGAGGAACCCCCTTGCCTTAGTTTCAGAGTTACAGCAATAACCGGGATAAAACTCCGTGTTAGCAAGGACATTCACAAAGAAAAACAAAGATTAAAACAAATACTCCTTGCTGGCTATTACTTACAAGTTTAAATATGAGAGACTTGTTCAGAAAGATATGGAGAGCCATTGGATTTGATGTCCAGGTCCCTCTTAGTTCCCAAGAGCAACAAACACAAAGAGCACAAACAAAAGCCTTCCCCCATTGCCCCCCACAAAATTTGAAAGTATCTTGTACCTATTGCCTTGGGTCAGGTGTCAGCCAGGGTACCTGAGCTTCTTAACCCTTCAGGTAAAAGGATTTTGGTGTCGCTTGGCCAGGAGGCATTTTATAGTAGTAACAGAAGGGTTTTCCCTTCCTGTTATAGTTATGACGCTTATGTCCAATTAGAATGGGCATAGATTTCTATGAAGGAAGAAGATTAATTATTCTACAAACAAAAACTCCTTTGGCTTTATCTTTTCTTTTGAGTATTACAGCATAGCACTTAGTGATTTTACATTTTGTTACACAGCTGGCAGACTTCTCCTTTTTATATATGAAGATTGCTGGATAAACACCCGTCCTTTGCATAGAATAGAGTTTAGAGGGTTATTACTTCCAAATTCAGACACAGACCTGGAAAAAGCAGGAAATCTGCCCTTTTGTGACTTCAACAAAACCAAAGTCTGATGCTGAGGCCACTTGTGGGTGACTTACATAGGGTTCAGCCTGAGTACCTGATCTACCAGTGACCCTTTTTTCTTTGATTGTGGAATGCATGGTGTACCATGAAGAACGATGTTTTGTGGTTGCTTTTTTAATGATGCAGCTACTGGTGTGCAAAGGACCTGGCTGTTCAGGTGCTGAAAAACACCTAGGAGGACAGTCGCTTGTGGTTCACTAGACTGAACTGGGAGTGAGAACTTGGTGAAATTTTGGGCACTGAAGTCATGGTTTTTTGTTTGTTCTGCAGCTGACAGCTTTGTGACCTCTGGGTGATTGTTTCCCTTCTTCTGATCTGTTTTCCCCTCCCATTCTTGCCTTTCCTGTCTGTTTGGAATGAAAGCTATGGGCACAAGAGTGCTCTTAATATGTGTATTTGCACCTGTGCTCTCGGTACTATGTTAATGCCAAAAATAGTAATAAGAAAAAATGAATAGGACACTCTAGATCTCAGAACCCCAACTGTCTTATATCTGAGATGGAACAAGGGTTTTCTTTTACTGTTCCCTTTTGAACCTCCCCAAATGTGCAGTTTCTTGACTCCTAGAATGCACTGAAACGAATTTGGATAAAACACCTGAATTCGGAGACCTTTTCAATCTTTTTCAGGCTCAACCATCTTAATAACAATTATACCTTCTCCTGCGTCACTAGAGGGAGTGGCCGTATGTGAACTGATGTATTTTAAGTTTTGTAATTTTGATTATTTGCCCTATAATTTTTGAGACAAAAGACATGAACTTCGTATCTGTACTCACGTGTAACGTTTAATTAAATGTTCCAAGAAGTATCAGCAAGCAGTGATAAGTATTTATTCAAAAAGAGATTTTTTCAGAGACACATTTTTGATATCAGGAAGTTAGGTATTTGATTCTGTTGGGGAACCGTGTCTAGTTTTTGTTTACCTTTAATGACAGGGCTTATTATGAGCATAGTTATAATAGGCTTTAATTCCACACTGTCTTTGAATTTGCCTATTTTATAGCAAGCTCAGTTTCTGAAACTTTCATACACTATGATAATACTAACCAAAAGGTCATATCTAGTTATGTTCAGGGTATCAGACAGGGTTATCCCCAATAACGCGTGTTTCCCAAACGGGATGCTGCTTGTAGAGAGAGCCCTTGTGGGCCAGGCCGGTTCTTTACCTGCTGCGTCTGCAGTCTGGCCAATCATGGCTTCACTGGCTGCAGTTCGCTTGCTCCAGGGGCCAATGGAGCTACTGGAAGTGGTGCAGCCGAAGACGTACTGCCACTTGCTTCCAGCAGCTCCCATTGGCTGGAGCACAAACACGGCCAGTAGTTCCCTGATCTCCAATTGAATTCCATTCCAATGAAATATCTAAACCAATGGACTTCACCACTTCCCTTGACCATACACATTTCAAATAGGTCTATGATAAAATGTTTCCGCTATTTAGCCTAAATTTTCCCCTTGCTAGACTTCATCCCATTACTCCCAGTTGGACCCAGCTCTAAACAATCCTTTCTCCTTAGTGTAAACACCCATCACTGATGGGATTGAGTGCCTTGGGCAGCAATCCCCAAACTGGCTTTATTCTTTAATTAGATCACCCAACCAGTATCAACAGCTTCTGCAGTACCACATTGGTTTAACCAGAAACCAAACTTAATCCCCCGGCTCTGTTCAATATCTTTCATGACGACTTAGATATGCTAAGAAAGTACGGCGTATTAAATCAGATGATACGCAAACTGGGATTGCAACTGCTTTGGAGATTTAGGGCCAAAATTCAAAATGATCTGGAACAAATTGGAGAAATGTCAGAATAAACAGGATGAGTTTAATAGAAGACAAGCAAAGTGCTCCATTTAGGAAAACAATCAGTTCCAACATACAGAATGGAAGAGATTGTCTAGGAAGAAGTATGCAGAAAGGGATCTAGGAGTTTATAGTGGACCACAAGCAATATGAGTCACAGTGTGTGAGTGCTGTTGCAAAAAAACAAACGTGATTCTTGGGATGCATTAACAGGTGTGTTGTGGGCAAGACATTGAGAAGCATTCTCCGCTCTATCTGCACTGGTTCGGCCTCAGCTGAGTATTGGGTGACCAGTCTGCACCACATTCAAGAAAGATGTGCAGAAATTGGAGAGGTCCAAGAAGAAGCAACAAGAAAAGTCTAGAGAACATGACTATGAAGAAAGGTGTAAAGAATGGGTGTTAGTTTGGAAAAGATAAGATGAGAGGACATGATAGGGTTTTCAGGTATCTGAAGGATGTATAGAGGTGAGCGACTTTCGATGTTTAGCCTGTATAGATAGAGCAAGAAGCAATGGGCTTAATGCACCAAGGGAGTTAGGTTGGACATTTAGGAAAAAGTCCTTCAGATGGTTAAACACTGGAATAAACTGCCTAGGAAGTTGTGGAACTCCATCTCTGGGATTATTTAAAAGTAGGTAAGAAATGTCTATCTGGATGTCTAGACAGTATTTGGTTCTGCCATGAGGGAAAGGGACGGAACTCGAATGACTTTTCTCAAAGTTCCCTTCCAGTCCTAGAGTCTATTGAATATGAAGTCTAGACTATTCCACCTTAGCTCCCTGTGGGCATCCCGTCTATATATGAGAGGTTATTGAAAACCCGTTTCCACCATATGTGAGGTTCTTTCTAACCCAAAGGATCAGACCCATATCCCCAGTTCAATATTATAACACAGATCTACCCAAATTCTTGCTGTCAGGCCAATCTAGTAACTACTAAAGATTTAATAATAAAAGAAAGAAGAGAATGATAAATGCGTTAATAATCTTATACATGCACAATTAATTATAAGTCCTTGTATCAGTCTGTAAACACTGATTTTATAGGACTGCTGGCTGTAAAGTCTGTTGATAACTCCAAAAGATTGAAATGACTCAATCCCATAGTTCAAGATGCTCCCTTTAGTTATAAATCCACAGTCCAGAGCAGGGAGAGTGCCACATGGAGCTGCTTCAGGTGTTTTTTATCCTCTGCATAGCATGGAATATTACTGTCACAATAACAAGAGGCAGACAGCCCTGTATGCAGAAAGTTACAGGCCCAAGAGGAGTGCCGGTTCACGGTGAGCATATCACATGCCCTTACGTGCTTTGCTTGAATCTGTTAGGGTAGCCTTTGCGTCGTGCTGTCTGAGGGACTTCGAAGAGCTTCTCTGACAGAATGAAAGTTGTCAATGGCCCATTGTGAGAGTGGATTGACTGGAGTGACTAGCAATAAAACGCAGATGAAGTTTAATGTTGATAATGCAAAGTAGATGCACATTGGAAAAATTAATTCCCACCTCCACATATGAAATTATGGGTTCCAAATTAGCTGTTACCACTCAAGAAAGAGATCTTGGAATCATTATGGATAGTTCCTGAAAACATCCACTCAAGTGCAGCCGGCAGTCAAGACAATGAAAAGATATGCTGAATAATTAAGAAGGGATAGAATAGGTGGAAAATATCATGTTGCCTCTATATAAAACCATGGTACACCACAATCTTGAATACTGCATGCAGATGTGGTCACCCCATCTCAAAAAAGATATATTAGAAAGGGTTCAGAATAGGCGAAATCTCTCGGTATGAGGTGAGAGAATTAATAAAACTGGACTTTTCAGCTTGAAAGAGACTGCTAAGGGAGATATGATTGAGGCCTATAAATTTGACTGGTGTAGAGAAAGTTAGAATAAGAAGGTATATTTACTACTTTCTCTAACACAAAGAACTAAGAGCCCAAATGAATTAATATGGGCAGCAGGTTTTAAAAACAAATAAAAGAAGTAAATTTTCAGAAATGCACAGTCAACCTTGGTGGAACTCCTTGCCAGATGTTGTGATGGCAAGACCATTAAACAGCGTTTCAAAAAAGAAACTAGATAAATTCATGGAGAGTCAATTCAATGGCTTTTAGCCAGGGTTATCGGGAGGGACATGTGTCCCAGCCTCTGTTGCCAGAAACTGGAATGAGCGATAGGGGATGGTTCACTTGATGATTACCTTTCTGTTCATTCCCTCTTGGCCACTGGCCACTGCGTAAAACAGAGATACCGGGTTAGTATGTACCTTTTGGTCTGATCCAGTAGGGTTTTTTATGTTTTATGGAATGTCCCTGACAGATGCGTCTGTCTCATTCTAAGTAGGCTGGGATAGGAAAGCGAGGAATAATTAGCAGATTTGGGCAGGGGAGCACGTAAGAAACGAGGGGGACAAACAGGCTTGTGGGAGGGAGCTTTTTTTTTCGGGCAGACGGCGTTGTCACAGTCTTTTCCCACTTTGAAATTTAGCGTCCAAAAAAGTGAGGACCTGCATGATCACTTTTAAGAATTAATACTAGCCTTTAAATTTACTATGGCACGCCAAACTTATTAGTCTTTTGGCACATCCTGTCTTGTTCCCCCAAAACCTTCCCTGTGAAAACCCAAACCCAAACCCCTTGGGTCTTAAACAAGGAGAAAATAAACGATCGATTCCCCTTCCTTTCCCCCCCACAGACTTCCCCTCTCACTAGGTTGCCTTGGGGAACTATAGAGTGATCCAAACTCCTTGAGCTTAAACAATAGGGAATTAACCATTCCGCTTCCTCCCCCCCCACCCCCCACCAGTCCCTGGTGAGTTTAGGACTCAATCCCTTTGGGATTCCAAAACAAGGAAAATCATCAGTTCTTAAAAAGAAAGTTTTTAATTAAAGGAAAGAAAAAAGTAAAATTATCTCTGTAAAATCAGGATGGTAAATGTGACAGGGTATTCGATTCATATAGACTTAGAAGACTTCCTACCCTCCCCCCAGCCTGAGATTCCAAGTTACAGCAAACCAGAGGAAAAATATTTTCAGCAAAATACACATTTACAGTTAAGAAAACAAACCTAAGACTAATCCACCTTTCTGGCTAAGTACTTACTATTGTGAAACATGAGAGACTGGGTTCAGGAAAGATGCAAGAAACCTGGTGGGTGTACGTCTGTTCCTCTTAGCCCCAAGGCACAAAACAACAACAAAAACAGCCGATGCAAAAAACAAAGACTTCCCTTCCACTCAGTATTTTGAAAGTATCTCTCGTCCCCCTACTTGTCTCTGGTTCAGGTGTCAGCCAGGTCACTGAGCTGCTTAACCCTTTACAGGTTAGAGAGACATTAACCCTTAACCATCATTATGACCCATGGGTCTACTAACACTAGAGGATTCTCCCCTTCAGAACCTTGGACTGGAAACCCAGGAGTCGCTGACTTGCTATTTCGGCCCTACCTCAAGGCCGCCCACAACATTCTCGCACCCGGTGGGGAGCTCAAATGATGCCCCCATCCCCCTTCGTTGGGTCAAAACTTCGGAAAGGTTTCAATTCTGCCTTCTTCCCTGTCTTACTCCCTCGCGGTACCTGCTCTGCTACCTACCCAAAAAGAGAACTAACAATTTAAAAATGCCCTTGTCCCAAAAATTTTAAGTATAACACTTAACTTTCTAAATTTGTCTGAACAGCAAATGTAACTTTTTGTCTGCATAGTAAACACTTGGCATTGTATCATCTGTTGAATAATCAAAGTGGTGCCTTCCGTGCCTTCTTTGGTTGCAAAGATTAACTGCTCCTGAAGATCACAGTCTGCCCAGCTTATGCTCTGTTTGATGACTGGTGCAAGGCCCAACCGCCTCTCTCGTTCATTGTGGAGCGTAATGTGTTATTACTTCAGCTTGGAGAACTGCGTTTCCACTGCAACATGTAAAAGAAGTGTGTAGAAGATCGATAGAGCAACAAAAGCATTATTTGGAAAGAGGAATTGGTCATCTTATGTGCACACAGGGCCGGCTTGAGACGATTTGGCTGATTCGGGGAATCGGAGACCCTGCGCCTAATGAGGGACCCACACCTTAGGCACGTTTTTAATTTTTTTTTTTTTTAAAACTTACCAGTTCCTGGGCTGCAGTCTGCTCGCAATTGTCCCGCCTCCTTTGAGATTGAAGCCGTGGGCGAGCCGTGGAGCGCGCGATTAGGCCCGGCCTCTCCAGCTAGAGCTTCCAGCTGGTGGCAGAGCGGGAGGGCAAGGATGAGGGACGGTTATGTAACATGCCAGGGCACCTGGCAGGCCACCGGGGGGCTTTGCTCACCGTACACGCTCCGCCACGCGAGCGCGTGTCGGCATGTGGAGACCCCACGCAAAGAGTGGGGGGTAGGCGAAAGGGCGCTTTGTGTAGCACGAGGGCACTCTACGAAACCGCACGACCAACAGCGTCAGAGGCTGGGAAAGGCCTCCCATTGCGCCTCGTAGTATATACATGAGAGAGCTCGCGGTGTGGCTCTGGCGTTCCTGAGAGCAGCTCTCGCGAGGATGATGCGAGGCGCGTACCTCTGCGCGGGAGCTATCATGTTTCGGATAGCGGCCCATCTCGCGTAAGAACTGGTCGAGAAAGTGCTTAGCATAGTTCCTCTTGTGGTCTCCCTTACTACCCTTTCTCTCTAGTGGTATAGCATTTTCCTGACATAGCATGTCCCATGCATAGGGCGCCCCGCGCCTCCCGCTGCATCCTCTTTCCCCTCAGCGGCTTTTCCCGCGGCTATTTTAAAGTCCCCGTAGGTCACATACAGCGCCCTGCACACGCAGGGGCCTTAATCTCATCCGCGGGTGGTGGCTCCGGTGGAAGTGCAATTGAAGATATATATACGGTCAGCTAGTTATAAAAGTGATTGGTAGCCTGTGGGGCAGCGGTTCCTGAAGTGTTCACATCGAGCACGCGCTCATAAGGCTGGCAGCTAGCGCACTGGGGCTCAGCCTGCTCGCTCTTGACGAACCTCAGTTACGCCGCCCACCACCAAACTCATGTGACAGGCTTACGTGCCACCGCGCACTACTGGGTTCTGTCTCGCTGCTTCACAGTCCACCCTTCGTCGCCAAACCGCTCGCACCTGTCCTTGCTGCTCGCAGAGTCTCTAATCGCTCGACCGCCACACGACGCCTAGCAGCCTCTCTCTCCTCAATAACACCAAGGTCGTTAGCCCCCCCAAGGTCCTGCTGCTTCGCCCGGCATTACAGATCACCGAGTTTCACACAGCTGCTTGAACCACTCTGCACCTCACACGGTAGCTGGTATGCTCTAGGTGTCTAAACCTCCTGCTTCCTCCTCATCTGCTTGATAGCCGCTCTAGTAACCCAACATCTCCTTCTTGTTCCCTCTCACCTCGCTGCCAAACCCTGGGCTTATAGACAAACCCCCTGTTTGACCTACCTCGCTCTGAAGCGCCACTCGCCCGCATGGACCCCTTGTCTCCAACCAGCCCCACATCCCTTTGCCCTGGGCTTGCAGCCAGTCTCTTGTCCACTTGCTGCCCTGGAAGTTTCCGGGTGCTGACGAGTGAGACTCTGGCACATCTGTACTAGAAATGAGTGAGCACAGGATGAGCAGTGACCATATGACCCAATGCACTTGGGGATCTGGAGCAAGAAGGTACTACAGGGGAACATTACCTTAGGCTAAGTAAGGTAACCCACTCTCATGCTCCAGCGGGCATCAGTGACTCGACCTGCCTCATACGAGGGGATCGCAGGAAGGAACAAACACATTGCGGTCACAACCTCCCGAAGTCTATTATAGCCAACACGCATTATAGACGAGTATTATAATTTTATATTTGCCAGCCATAATTAGTGTGTGAAAGTTAGTCATCAATTTAACCTAGAGTTGAGATGGTATGTATACCTTCTCTTTGTTATTCCATTAAGAGTCACATCCACTGGCCACCTGCGGGCGGACGCACGGAGAATTACACTGTTTTTAGATATCGCAGCTGTCTTCTCGGATCACTTAAGTATGCCTACGAACGTCCTAGGCGCAGCTCTGGGTGTGGCATGATCCATTTATGTGTTCCCAAGGAACAGACTCTTCTTGTGTGTAGTTAGATCCTGCTGATAGTACATTGTGAAAGGGCTGGTTGCACTCTTCATGACGAGCGGTAATTTCAGCTCTAAGGGTCATGTATTTAGCTCCACCGCCGAAGCATGGCTACATGGTTGGATGGAACGTCACTCTGTCTCTGCTACGTGCCCCTCTGGGCCATTGGTCATTTGGGCTCCGTTAGCTTCTCTTGCCCGGGCCCAGCCTATAGTGGAGCAGAGGTTTCTTGGAAATAATCATAGCAACGCTCATCATCCCACCGATCAAGACTATTACCTTCTGAGCGGTTGCCCTGAACTCACTCTTCGCTGGTGGCTTCTGAGATTGGAGTGCAATGGAACATTCTTCCACGTGAACGCTACACTATGACACAATGTTAGCTGCCACGGGGAGCTGTGTTAAAGATATGGTCCACGATTGTGAATGGTTGTTTGGGCTCTCTCTCACTTGTGGCTTTATTAGAGCAGCGAAGCTATCGACCTTTTCGTCTTCACTATCCAGTCGCGCCGTCTCAGCCTCTGTGTATGTCATATGTCCTGTAGCAAAAGAGTACGAGCTCGGCGTGTACCTGTGGAATGTAGTCTGGGCAGTGAAGTAATAGACGCTGTCGGCATGATAAGGACATGTCCCCTCTCGAGGAGAATGCGGAGCCTGACTCCTCAAATGCCGTGTTCCCTGTAGGGACAGAGCCCCCGTCACTCCGTCCCAGGAGCCTAGGCTCCGAGCTGTGTCTCGCGGCACTGCACTTCACTGGCTAGCGCTCAGAGAGAAATAGACTTCCAACCTTCAGTGTATAGTGGGAGTGATGAGGAACCCACTCCTCAGGCTACGCTTGTTAGCACAGCGACTGTCGGCCTCTCCTCAAACCCATGTGTGAATTGAGCGGCGAAGAGTCTAGTGGTTACAGAGGCTGAGTGTTTGCACTCAGTACGAGTGTGCTGGTCTCCCTTGGGTGCGCAAGCAGGTGACGAACACCAGGTTCGCTCACGCCTCCTCTCTCCCTCCACTGTGGAATGCCAGAGTTGATTTTTTATTCCCCCTTGAACTCTAGATACAGGCGGTCCTTCTCAGGTGCGTGGAACTCTTAACATCTTTGGGCTAGGCTAATCTGGGTTGGATGGCTGCATGCTTGGAGTGCACTGAGAGTGCCAATGCGCGCTGTGAATCCCCCCTTATAGTGTGCTTAGAGGCTGCTCACTACGTCAGGCGAGGAAATCACAAAGAGCTTGAAATTACTGAGCTGGCGGAGCAATGCTCGAAGATGCATGTCGGGGTGGGATCCCCAGGCTGTGCAGTGCTAACTAATGTGGGAGAGGCCATGAAGGCCCCAGTGTGCGTTTGCACTTCAGGCGGGTATACTGTGGACCAGTGTGGGAAGCAGCTGGCGGAGTTGGTGAGGCAGTTATATGGGAGCGCTATTGTCCTGGGGACGGGATGTGAGCACGGACAGCTGGTGGGGTGCGCAAGGATCGGTATGCAGATGGGGCTCAGTGCAGAAGCGCGTGAAGTATAGTCTGTGGAGCATATAATGGGTGGCAGGCACACAATGTATCGTACACGCCGCCGTTCAAGGGAACGTCCAGAGGCGCAGTCTTGAAGGGTCACCAATGCCGAGCAGCTGCTCGACCTGCAGGCTGCTCTTGGCGATGCAGAGAGCAGTGCGTTACTTATTTTGTGGACGGCCGAAGAAGCAAGTGGAGCGGCTGGAAGGCGAAGCAGAACCCACGGACAGCAGGGCAGTTGCCCTGGACCACGTAAGTGCCCCTCTTCACCCGGCTT
>NC_133783.1:8724081-8725446 GCF_003597395.2 Chelonoidis abingdonii | reverse complement strand
CCCACAGCTCGGCAGTCTGGGATGGGGTAGGCGTGCCTATGCAAATATTTGAGATTTCGCATTCCAGACATTCTTTCCACACTTCCCATACTTCACCACCAGATGTCAGGGTACAGCTCATCCTGACTCTGCTTACACAAGAATACAAGAGTCACCGAAGAAGACAACATGGGATTATCCTGTGCCTCATAATCAAAATAAGAGACCCCAAACAACAATTCAAAGTTGAATTCTTTAACCAGGTGCTAGATTGTGCAATATAGTCATTTGAAGAATGTTTCATGCAGCTCAAGGAACACAGAAGTATATTTGGGATGTTTGTTGTATGATATTCCAAAACTCCTCACTATACCTGAAGAAGACCTACACCAGCAATGCAGGGCACTAGAGACAGTGTTCACACATGATGACATGCGCGATATTGATGTGAGTGATTTAGGTGATGAACTGAAAGCCCTTTCAAAATACATTTCAGCAGGATCTACTCCAAAGGCTGTTCTGGAACATATGTGCACACAGGGCCAGCTTTAGGAAGTGCGGGGCCCAATTCAAACATTTTTGGTGGGGCCCTGGCAGGGATGACTTAAAGTGGAAAAAAAAGCATCTCATTTCTTTCATGTATGATTTACTTTCCATAACTATATGAATAATAAAATTATATACATTGCGTCATATATGCTGTTGATTGGCTACTAATGACTGCCGTTTCACATGTGTGGGTTCCCGCCACTCCCTGGGGGTGTGCACGTGTTGGTCCCAGCTGCTCCCTGCCCCCTCATTGAAGCAGATGTGCAGAGTTAATGCCCTGGAAACTTCAGGGCAGCAGTGGACATGGAGCTGGCTGCAGCCAGGGCAAGGGATGTGGGGCTGGTTGGAGACAAGGGGTGTGGGGAGGGCTGGCTTCAGGCAGGGCCACAGGGGGGTGCAGCAGGGGTTTGCAGGGCTGGAGACAGAGGAGTGTGGGACTAGCTGGCTTCAGGCAGTGGGGTGCAGCAGGGGTTGACTAGAGACAGGGCAGGGGGGTGCAGGCTGGGCAGAGTGTGCAGGGCTGGTGCGGGCAGCAGTGTGTGGGGGGGGCTGGCTGGCTTTGGGGAGGGCTGCAGGGGTGTGTGGCAGGGGTTGGCTGGAGACAGGACAGGGGGTTTGGCAGGGGTGGCTGTGAGCACGGGGTGCAGAGCTGGCTACAGGTGGGGGGGGGCGGACTGGTGTGGGCAGGTCATGGGGTGCAGCAGAGGCAGCTGGAACCCCAGCCCTTTAAGTAGCCCCCAACCCCCCTTTTACCCCGGGGACCTTTTAAATAGCCGCGGGAGCGCTGGGGAATGCATGGGGGAGGCGGGGCTCTGGCAGCTATTTGAAGGACCGGGG
>NC_133783.1:8352930-8387093 GCF_003597395.2 Chelonoidis abingdonii | reverse complement strand
GAGGTACAGACTAGATGATCATTGAGTGGTTCCTTCCTGACACTAAATCTATAAGACCTTGTGCTCAGAGTTATCATAATGCTTAAATGGCCTGCAGCTGCTGAGGAGCCGACCGGGGCAGAGGAGATAAGTGATCGGGATGGTCCATTCTGTACACCCCTTCCACCTTCCACACCTAGACCTATCCACCAATATGGGGCTCACACAAAGCTGAGAGCTCTTGTCTGACGGCAAGGGCCACTGTGGCTGCTCCCCGATCTACCCCCTATACATGTAAATCCACACTAGGTCTGTAGCACTGCGCCAGTTCTCCACATACGGGAATGGACGCTGGCGGGCTGGCATATGTTTTATTTATTTATTTGTTGAGCTTAGAGGGTCACCTAATGGAATTATACATATTACTCCACTTAATAACTTGAAGAATATTTGTGGG
The DNA here is from genome assembly GCF_003597395.2 of Chelonoidis abingdonii. NCBI lineage: Eukaryota > Metazoa > Chordata > Testudines > Testudinidae > Chelonoidis > Chelonoidis abingdonii. Next base: position 8,386,657 of record NC_133783.1, on the reverse strand, counting down.
GGAATTAAGAAATCATTAGAAGAGGGAAACCCACACATTCCACTCTTCCTCCGAGTACCCTTCACCCCTATAACGGACTCTTGGAGTGCGGTTGCCCCTTATCTCCCGTAAGGTTCAATGCAGGAGCTACTTTTGCATTTGAACTGCATCGCACCAGTGCTGATCAGAGCTGGAACCGTGAAAGCAGGAAATTCATTCTAAAGTCTCGGGGCTTTTCCTTTTACGCACTCGCATCCGAGTTCGGATTGGACCAGCAGGTCAGTGGTGCGGGATACCTCTAGAGGCCAATAATGTTGATTTCCGTCCACATGAAACCCTAATCGAGTTATCACTTTCGAATTTAGCGCTACTCCTCTCGTCTGGGAGGAGTTCCGAAATCGATTTAAGGAGCCGTTTAACTCGATATTAATGATGACGTCGTGTGAACGGGTACAGCGTTAAATCGGTATATCGGCCATTAAACCGATTTAAAGTCGCAGTGTAGACCTGGCCTGACACACAGTTGTGAAAGCAAGCAACCAGCCTCTATCAATGCTTCTATTCGTCCCACCTCATAGATCAGCCAGCGGAGGGCACTTGAGACCACACTAAGTTAGTTACCACAACAGACATACAGTCTCTTCTAGGGGAGTAAGCACAAGTCCCAGCCAACCCACATCAATATGTTGTACTCCCATGCAAGACACCAAACTGCACTGTATAGTTTGTTGTCCATTCATTTTGTCACAAGAAGAAAAAACAAGGGTCTGAACACTCTTAACAAAGATCCCCCTGCACTTTTCACAAAAGCAGTAAAGTTTTGTGCATTTGAAATTTCAGGCAAATGTGTCACAAGGATCATTTGTGAGAACGAGGAAATAGAAAACCCCTATCATAGATGTACCATATACAGACAATGAAAGGGGCAGCAGCTAGTAGATCTCTACCCTGCATGGGAGAAGACCATAGTCCAAAAGAGACCAGCCCCTCTTTTTCATTTTCTATTTTACTTTCCTCTTTGCTATACCGACTGTAAGGGAAAATAGCCATTGAAATCTAGCCTAAATTATCAGGCCAATAAAGGAAATGCACCGAGGATCCCTACAGCCATTCAAAATAACATTTGTAAAATCATGTAAGGATCATTTATTGCACATTTTCTCATTCACTGATACAGCTGCCGCAATCACTTCAAGAAGCAATTCAAACCAAACTCATTTCTGAAATTAAAGACATCTACCAAACTTTCTTGAAAAAAAACAAACAAAAAACAATATTTGTGCACCTAACCCTAGTTAGTTTCATGCTGAAGTGAAAATACCACAAGAAAAGCTATTCTCACAACGTCTGATTAGGTTGACAGAATTGGATTAAGAATAAACAAATGGAAACCAGATCCACCAAAATAATCAGCACCCTATATAGAAGCTTCCCTTCAGTCCGCTACACCATATAATTCTCTGTCTTCCACCTATTTTTCCTTAAACAGACAATGCCTTCTTTTTTCATTGCTCTGGACAGATCCTTCCTGTCTGTTACCCCCTACACTTCATGTAAACTCCATCTTCCTCTTCTAGCTGCAGACAGACCCTTGGTGCCAGATGTTCTACTCATTCACACCTGCACAATACAACTGGCTTTAAGGGAGCTGCAAAGGAGTAACTGAGGCCACACACTGGTCCTTGGATTCTCAGTGGCTCACTGCTCTGTCCAGACCCCCTCTAACCAATAGGCCCCAATTCAAAGGATCCTTTATCCAACAGTGAGATGTAATTAATTTTTCCTGAGACAGCTTGTTCTCTTCCTGTTTCTAGACAAAAGAGGCTCACAGTTAAGAATTTTCGAAGTCTATTCTACCCAAGCTGACAAACGTTCCTCTATGAATGATAAAAATGAGTTAGAGCCTTCGTTCAGAGATCCTCGTGAAAGACAGGTAAGGTAAAGGCAGGGGGGAAGAGGGAGAGGAAAGAAGAAAGAAAACAGAATACATTCTAAATGTTATATTTGATATAAAAATTTTAAAACCCTTAAGTCAACCATGAAATTAGTGATTGAACAACAATCTGTGCTCTTCAGAAACTGAAATTGCTACTGCAAAAACTCCCATTTACAAAAATCAATATCCCCACATAAAGATTACTCAAATTCCTACAAGGATATGGTTTTTTTAAGCTGCTACAGATACTATTCTCATTAAAATAAAATAAACAGAGTGCATTCTACAGTGAAGGCTTAAAGCTTATTCAATCTCTTCTTGCTAGAGAATTCTGGCTCTGTGTGTCCAAATAAATAGCTCCTAAGGATGGCTTTCCAACTTTAATTCTGGAAAGTGTTATATCTCCTACCATGTCTTCCTCAGAACACGTACAGAGCTCAGCATTTTAAAGAAGGGAACAGTGTGAAAGGGGCACACAGATGAAGCAGTGATAATTTACTTTTATGTGCAAGACATTTTTTTGAACAGCACATGGCCAAGTGTATTACTATTCTCTGGAAGCAATTGATTCAATAATTGACTACCTTGTATCCAGTTTTCGGGGAGGTGTCTCATGGGATACTATAATAAGGTCTAGGGTTTTTAAAAACATCTCGATAATAATCTAATATGTTAATGAAATTTGCAGACAGTACTAAATAGGGAGGAGTTATGAACATCATTTACAATGGAGAATTATTATAAAGAAATCCAGAGAGATTAATGGGCAGAAAATGACCAATTTCAGTTTAGAAAAATACAAGTAAACACATTTAGGGAATACAAGAACATGAAAATGGCCATACTGGATCAGACAGTGGTGAATCTAGCTCAGTAATTTGTCTTCTGACAGTGGCCGATGCCAGATGCTTTAGAAGGCATCATTGTGGGTCACAACTGAGAATATCAAATTTAGGACAAGCTGCTGGGGAAAAGGGCAGATACACCAAACCAACAACAAAAGTAAATTTCTATCTTACCCATTGGCTAAATAGAAGTCAGAAATGCAGCCTCCTGAGGTATTGCAGTGCTGGATCCAACACCCAGACACTAGATTTAATGATGAGTGGTTATTTAAAACCAATATAATCAAACAAAAGGGTATTTTCTGCTCCCAAAGGAACAGCCACACACACTGTTGCCAATCCTTTGGAATCAAATATCTAAAAGTTTATTTATAAAAGAAAGAAAGGTGAGTTAAAATTGGCTAAAGGAATCAGATACATACAATAAACGCAAAGTTTTTGTATCAAGCTTATAGCAGTGATGTTACGTCTCTGGTTGCTTCCAAATTATTGGAAGGTCCTCAGTCCCTTGGTTAGAATGCTCCCACTAGTATAAGTTCATAGACCAGAGGTTTGAGCCAGAAAAAGGCAAAATGGAGGGGTTTCCAGGGCCTTTTATAGCCCCTGCCAAGTGAAGAGTAACCCATTGTTCTCACTGTGGAAAATTACAGAGAACAAGATGGTATTTGGAGTCACATGGACAAGTCACATGCCCATGGATGCTTTGCTTAGTCATAGTAGAAGCCATCATCCATACTCTAGTTAGAACGGTCACAGGAAAGTCCATCCAGTGTAGATAGGTGTCTCCCATGGTCCACTGTGAGTTAAGTGTTTCTTGATGAGCCATTTAACTTGAATAGCCCCTTTAAGATGTGCAGGCTAAATACCTTGTGGGTGTTATCACAGGAGCAAACATTTGAAATCCAGGTATAGAGCCAATACTCATAACTTCAAATACAAAAGTGAAACATGCATACAAATAACATAATCATATTCAGCAAATCATAGCCTTTCCATAGACACCTTAATTGACACTTTGTATAAGATTTGTTTCAATTATACAACAGTGGTAGCAACAATGATCTACATGGTCATTTTAATCAGATAACATCACAGAAGGAATTAGCAGAACAGGGCACTTATTGAATGATCCATCCACTGTCATCCAGTCCCAGCATCTGGCAGGTAGAGGCTTATGGACACCCAGAGCATGGAGCTGCATCTCTGACCATCTTGGTTAATCTTGACCTATCCTCCATGAACTTATCTAGTTCTTTTTTGAACGCTTTTATAGTCTTGATCTTCACAACATCCTCTGGCAAAGAGTTCCACAGGTTGACTATGTGCTGTGTGAAGTACTTCCCTTGTGTTGTTTTAAGTCTGCTGCCTATTAATTTCATTGGGTGACCCTTGGTTCTTATGTTATGTGAAGGGGTAAATAACACTTCCTTAATCACTTTCTACATACCAGTCATGATTTTATAGACCTCTATCATATTCCCCCTTAATCATCTCTTTTCCAAGCTGAACAGTCTCAGTCTTTTTAATCTCTCCCCTCATATGGAAGTTGCTCCATACCCCTAATAATTTTTGTTGCCCTGCTTTGTACCTTTCCCAATTCTAGTATATATATTTTTAAGATGGAGCAACCAAAAGGACACACAATGTTCAAGGTGTGGGCGTACCATGGTTTTATATAGTGACATTAAGATATTTACTGTCTTATTATCTATCCCTTTCCCAATGGTTCCTAAACATTCTGTTCATTTTTTTTTTTACTGTCACTGCACATTGAGCAAATGTTTTTAGAGAACTAAACACAATGACTCTAAGATCTCTTTCTTGAGTGGGAATAGCTAACATAGACCCCATCATTTTGTATATATATGTGCATTACTTTGCATTTATCACCACTGAATTTCATCTGCCATTTTATTGCCCAGTCACCCATTTTTGGGAGAACTCTTTTATAACTCTTTGCAGTCTGCTGCAGACTTAACCATCTTGAGTAATTTTATACTATGTGCAAACTTTGCCACTTCACTGTTTACTCCTTTCTCTAGATCATTTATGAATATATTGAACAGCACAGATCAAAGTACAGATCGTTGGGAGACACTGCTATTGACGTCTCTCCATTCTGAAAACTGACCTTTTATTCCTGCCTTTTTGTTTCCTGTCTTAAATAGTTACTGATCCATGAGAGGGCCTTCCTTCTTATCTGATGACTGTTTACTTTGCTAAAGAGCCTTTGGCCAGGGATCTTGTCAAAGGCTTTCTGGAAGTCTAAATACACTATATCTACTGCATCACTCTTGTCCATGTGTTTGCTGACCCCTTTATAATTCAACACATGACTGGCTACTATATGGGTGTGAGAAACCTGGGAAGTAGTAACAGTGACAGAACAAGGACTAATAGATGCCAATATATTATGGCAGTAAAATAAAAGGGGAAAAAGCCAGTGCAGTTGTGGAATGACCATGGAGCCCAGAGATTATAACCCCCTCATCCTTTGTACAGTTTCTGGGGTGATCACACTAAGAAGAGTGGGTTCAGTGCTGGGTAACACTTAGGTAGGAGAGTGACCAATTAGAGCAAGGTAGGAAAAGATCAGCAGAGCGGACTAGGATGATTGAAGGATTGATTTATGTGGGAAGATTTATAGAATTAAGTATTCATAATATGGCTAACTGACAAACTAGGGTGGGAGAGCAGATTAAACAGCCCGCAAACATCTAAAGGGTATTAACACTATGAAGAGAGAGAGAACTTATTTAGGTCTGAGTCCATCAAAGTACATAAACCCACACTAAATGCTTAAGTGCTTTCTAAATCATAGCCTTCATGTGATACTCAGGGATATAACTAAGAGTTACCAGATAATTAGGTTCAGTATCAGGCAAGTCTTCCAAACAGTAAGTTGTATGAAGCTATGCAATAGTCTCCCAAGTAATGTGATGGAGTCTGTTTGCATAGGACTTTTAAAACTAGACTGGACAAAAAACCGCAAGCAAATACACAATATGAAGAATCCCATAGTGGCTTGCACAGAATCCGTAATTCTCTAAGATACGTTATTTATACAATTGTAAATTACAATACACCAGTTCCACTGCCACTGTACTACATGTAAGGATCAATTAAGATGAACTCCCAGCCAACTTTTGAACCTTATGGGTGGATTCATATGATGGCGATGGTTTCCCAAGTGAGCCAAATAGACAGAAGCAAAATACAACAGATGTTTGCCAAGTCAGGACACTCAAGTTATTATTAGCTCTAATTTGTGTTTCTGCAAGCTATAATATTCTTAAAACTGCAGCTGACAGTCCCTGAAAAAGGCATGAGATTATTTCCTGACTTTGAAAACATGAAAGAAAAATCAAAGAACTTCCAATCTGTTCTGAGCAAGGGAATGACCCAGTGATCTGTGCAAGCTGAGGGGCAAATGCATCAGCAGCAACTGAAAAGCAAGTTTTAATTTATAGATACAAATGGTCATTACAGTGATGAACAAATCCAGCTGTACTGTGCATGAACTTGAACAATTATGAGCAAGGGAAAACGATGCAAATGAGGTGAGGAAAGGGGAGGAAAAGAATCACTGATGTGAATGCACAGAATATCTTCAAAGATTATATCATTACTGTGGATTTATTACAATCAGAAAACCACTTGCATATTCTAATTAGGTCGATCCCTGTTTTGCTTATCTGATGTTGCTCTTCCATATTTAAAATATGTATTTTTAATATACGCACTGATGTTAAGTGCCCCTTTGGAAGCAAGAAAGGGAAATATTTTCTCACCCTTGGTCTACACTATGAGTTTAGGTCAAATTTAGCAGCATTACATCAATTTAACCTGCACCCGTCCACACGACAACCATTTTTGTCGACTTAAAGGGCTCTTAAAAATAGATTTCTGTACTCCTCCCCGACAAGTGGATTAGCTCTGAAATCGACCTTGCTGGGTCAAATTTGGGGTAGTGTAGACATAATTTGACAGTATTGGCCTCCAGGAGCTATCCCAGAGTACTCCATTGTAACCGCTCTGGACAGCACTCTCAACTCAGATGTACTAGCCAGGTAGACAGGAAAAGCTCGACAAACTTTTGAATTTTATTTCTTATTTGGCCAGCGTGGCGAGCTCATCAGCACAGGTGACCATGCAGAGCTCATCAGCACAGGTGACCAGGCAGTCCCAGCATTGCAAAAGAGCTCCAGCATGGACTGAACAGGAGGTACTGGCTCTGATCGCTGTTCAGGGAGAGAAATCCATGCTATCAGATCTCTGTTCCAAAAGACAAAATGCCCAAATATTTGAAAAAATCTCCAAGGGCATGAAAGGCAGAAGCTATAACAGGGATCTGCAGTAGTGCCAGGTGAAACTTAAGGAGCTCAGGTAAACCTACCAAAGAACCAGAGAGGCAAACAGCTGCTCCAGGTCAGAGTCCCAGACATGCTGCTTCTATGATAAGCTGCATGCCATTCTAGGGTAGCCCCTACAACTACCCTACCCCTGTGCATGGACTCCATCAATGGATTCTCATGCAACAGGGATGCAGATTTTGGGGATGAGGAAGATGTTGATGAGGATGACATTGAAGGTAGTGCACAGAATGCAAGTGGAGAAAAAGTTTTCTCCGATAGCCAGGAACTGTTTATCATCCTGGACCCAGTACCCTCCCAACCCCCCCGCAAGGTGGGCTCATGGACCTTAAAGGTGGAGAAGGGACCTCTGGTGAGTGTACCTTTGTAAATATTGTACAAGATTTAAAAGCAAGCATGTTTAATGATTAATTTTCCCTGAAGACTTGGGATGCATTCATGGCCACTACAGCTACTGGAAAAGTCTAACAACATGTATGAGGATGGAACGCAAATCCTCCAGGAACAAGCTCTCCTGGATGTACTCCTAAAGCCTTTGCAAAAGGTTTCTGGGGAGGGTAGCCTTATTCCGTCCTCCATGGTAGGACACTTTATTATGCCAGGCCAGTAGCAAGTAGTCTGGAATCACTGCTTAACAAAGCATGGCAGCATATGGTCCCGGTGTTTGCTGGCATTCAAGCAACATCCATTCTTTATCTCTCTGTGTTATCCTCAGGAGAGCGATATCATTCATGGTCACCTGGTTGAAATAGGGGAATTTTATTAAGTGGACATTCAGAGGTAGCCGTTTCTGCTGGGCTGTTTGCCTGTAGCTAAACAGAAATCATCCCCACTGTTAGCCACACGGTGGGGGGAGAGGTGAAGCGATCATCCCAGAGAACAGGGTGTGTGTGTGAGGGGGTGGATAGTTGGGTTTGTGGTACACGTTAACCTGAAAACCACAGCTCTTCCTTTTAAATGGCCAACCCATTTTAAATGGCCAACCCAACGGGTGCTTGATATGGGAAATGAGGGCGCTGCTGTTTGAAACCATGTAATGTTAACAGTTTGGTTCACTGAGAAAGAGTCTATCCATTGTTCTCTAAAATGTGTCTTTTTAAATACTACTCTCCCTTTTTTTCCCTCCTGCATCTGCAAATGTTTCAACGCTCCTCGTATCATTTGCATCCCAGAGGTTAGCGAAAATTAGAAGGGGGAAAAAAAAGCACTCGCGATGAAATGTTCTCTGAGCTCATGCAGTCCTCCCACACTGAAAAAGCCCAGCAGAATGCATGGAGGCAGACACTGTCAGAGTGCAGGAAAACACTAAATGAACGCGAGGACAGGTGGTGGGATCAAGATGGTAGGTGGTGTCAGCGTGATGAGAGGAGGTAGGATGCAATGCTGAGGCTACTAGAAGATCAAACTGATATTCTCCGGCAAATTGTTGAGGTGCAGGAAAGGCAGCAGGAGCACAGACTGCCGCTGCAGTCCCTGTGTAATGAACCACCCTCCTCTCCAAGTTCCATAGCCTCCTCACCCAGACACCCAAGAACATGGTGGTGGTGGGGGGGGGGGGGCTCAAGGAACCCAGCCACTCCACCCCAGAGGACTGCCCAAGCAACAAAAGGCTGGCATTCAATAAGTTTTGAAGTTTAGGGTGACCTTGTCCTTCCCTCCTTCATAGGGAAGTTTTTGCCACCCCAAACAGCGCCAAAAAAATAAAAAAATCATGATCTGCGGCACTACCGCCACCGCTTCATTATTCAGCAGCAATTCGGCAGCAGGTCCTTCGCTTCGAGAGCGAGTGAGGGACCCACTGCCACCCAAGAGTCAGACGTGCCGCCCCTCTCCATTGGCTGCCCCAAGCACTTGCTTGCTGAGCTGATGCCTGGAGCTGGCCCTGATCCTTCACCACTCCACCTAGTGCTTCCTTCCTCCTCCACCCCTCTTGGGCTACCTTGGCAGCTAACCCCCCATTTGTGTGATGAAGTAATAAAGAATGCATGAATCTGAAAGAACAATGATTTTATTGCCTCTGCAACAGGTGATTTAAGGGAAGAGGGAAGGGTGGTTGGCTTACAGGGAAGTAGAGTGAACCAAGGGGACAGGTTTTTATTAAGGATAAAGAAACAGAACTTTCACACCATAGCCTGGCCAGCAGGGCCGGTGCAATCATTTAGGCGAACTAGGCGATTGCCTGGGGCGCCAAAAAGTGGCGCCCCCCAAAATTTTTTTAAATGGTCGCAGCCGCTGCTGCTGGAGGGGCTGAGCTGCCGGCAGCAGCAGCTGCCTGCCGCCGGCAGCCCAAGGATGTCGCCCGAGTTCAGTGCCGCCGGTCAGCGCGCCGCTGCCCGGCAGCCCAGGCACCCCCTCCCCCCCGGGGCTCAGCGAGCGCAGCCCAGCAGCCTAGGGCGCCCCCCCCGGGATCAGGGAGCCGCCACCGCGAGCCAGCAGCCCAGGGCACCCACCCCGGGGTCAGTGAGCGCAGCCCGGCAGCCAGGGTGCCCCCCCCCGGGGTCAGCGAGCCGCCGCCGCGACCCGGCAAGCCCAGGCGGCGCCCCCCCCCGGGTCAGGAGCCGCGGCTCCGGTGGTCCTGCGCAGTCATATCTGCGGATGGTCTGCGGCCCGGGCTCCGATGGACGTGCGCACAGGCATACCTGCGGCAGCTCCGCTAGAGCCGCGAGACCTGCGTGTGGGGCGGCGAAATGTCCCGGCGCCTAGGGCGCCAGAAACCCTAGCGCCGGTCCTGCTGGCCAGTCATGAAATTGGTTTTCAAAGCTTCTCTGATGCACAGCGTGCCCTGCTGTGCTCTAACTACCCTGGTATCAGGCTGTGCGTGCTCAGCAGCCAGGCGATTTGCCTCAACCTCTCACCCCACCATAAATGTTTCCCCCTTACTCTCACAGATATTGTGGAGCACACAGCAAGAAGTAATAACAATGGGAATATTGGTTTCGCTGAGGTCTAACCAAGTCAGTAAATTGTGCCAGCGCGCTTTTAAACGTCCAAAGGCACATTCTACCACCATTCTGCACTTGCTCAGCCTATAGCTGAACAGTTCCTGAATGCTGTCTAGGATGCCTGTGTATGGCTTCATGAGCCATGGCATTAAGGGGTAGGCTGGGTCCCCAAGGATAACTATAGGCATTTCAATATCACCAACAGTTATTTTCTGGTCTGGAAAGTAAGTCTCTTGCTGCAGCCATTCACGCAGACCAGAGTTCCTAAAGATGCCAGCATCATGTACCTTTCCCTGCTATCCCACGTTGATGGTGAAGAAACGTCCCTTGTGATCCACCAGTGCTTGCAGCACCATTGAAAAGTACCCCTTTCGGTTTACGTACTGGCTGCCTTGGTGCTCCGGTCCCAAGGTAGGGATATGTATTCCATCTATCGCCCCACCACCGATACGAAATCCCATTGCAGCAAAGCCATTCACTATGACCTGCACATTTCCCCGAGTCACTATCCTTGACAGCAGCAGCTCAGTGATTGCATTGGCTACTTGGATCACAGCGGCTCCCACAGTAGATTTGCCCACTCCAAATTGATTCTCGACTGATCGATAGCTGTCTGGCATTACAAGCTTCCACAGGGCTATCACCACTCGCTTGTGAACTGTTAGGACTGCTCTCATCTTGATATTCTTGCACTTCAGGGCAGTGAAAAGCAAGTCACAATGTTCCATGAAAGCGGCCTTACGCATGCAAAAGTTTTGCAGCCACTGGGAATCATCCCAGACCTGCAACACTACGTGGTCCCAGCAATCTGTGCTTGTTTCCCGGGCCCAGAATCTGTGTTCCACGGCATGAACCTGCCCCTTTACCACCATGATGTTCAAATTGCCAGGGCCTGGTCTTTGAGAGAAGTCTGTGTCCATGCCCTCATCACTCTGGTCACTGCGCTGCCGTTGCCTCCTCGCCTGCTTTTGCAGGTTCTGGCACTGCATATACTGCAGGATAACGTGCATGGTGTTTACAGTGCTCATAACTGCCGCAGTGATCTGAACGGGCTCCAGGCTTGCTGTAGTATGGCGTCTGTGCGGAAAAAAGGCGCGAAACAATTCTCAGCCATTGCTCTCACATGACAACATGTACCCAGAACCACCCGCAACAATGTTTTTGTCCCATCAGGCATTGGAAGCTCACGTCAGAATTCAAGTGGGCGGCAGAGACTGCAGGAACTGTGGGATAGCTACCACAGTACAATGCTCCGAAAGTCGATGCTGGCCTCAGTACTGTGGACGCACTCCACCGACTTAATACACTTAGTGGAGACCCACACAATCGACTGTATCAAATCGATTTCTAAAAAAATCAACTTCTATTAAATCGACCTAATTTCATAGTGTAGACATACCCTCAGCCTTTTCACCTTCCATTGAACATCTGTACATAGTGTATTATGGGGTCATTCATGTTGATTTTAGTTCATGAAAAAAAAGGTATGATAATTTTGCCAATTACGTGCATAAGATATATGATGATTCAGTAGGTCATACATTATTTTATTTGCATTAGTTCAAGACTGCTGCATTGTGCAGTTGGTCACAGATTTGTACTGGGACCTCCAATCTAGCAACTTCTGATGTCTCTCCAGCTCACAGCCCTATTGTATATAGCGATTTATATGATCCTGATCGCAACAGTACCTGTCTCTCACACCTAGGGCTGGCTGGAAACCAAGAATTATGTTTTGCAAAAAAAAAAAAAATTAATGGTTTTGAGATTTGTTTTCATTCCACACTGGAACAAAGGAAAAATTTCAAGTTCTAGCATAATAAAGATGCCCCCATACCCCCATGTATAACAACCAATATTTCAGCGGTCAGGGCACTTATCTGAGACATGGAAGACCAAATTCAAGTCCCTGCTTTGCCTGATTCAGAGTTGGGACTTCAGTCTGGGTTTCCACATAAAAGGTGAGTCCTTAATCAACAGGCTATTGGCCATTACTGCCCCAGGTGGGGTTCCCAGATATTCCATCTTAGACCTGAGAAAACTTCCTAACAAAATTTTTGTCAAAACTGATACATTTCTGGGGAAAAAATAATCAGTTTTGTACTTTCCAACAAAAATTGTTTAGTTGAAAATTCCTAACCAGCTTCACTCACTGTGTAGTCTTTAATATGCTGGTCCTCACCATACCCTCATGCGGTAGGGCAGTGATATTATCTCCACTTTGCAGATGGGGAAATGATGCATGGAGGGGCTAAATTACTTGCTCAAAGTGACATACAGGAAGCCTGTAGAAGAGCAATGAATTAAATCCAGGTCTCCTAAAACTCCAGCCAGTGTCCTAAGTCCAGGAGGGCAGGGAAAGTAAGAAAGGCCTCTCCATCTTCTCTAATTGTCTTCCATCCTGCTATCTCACTGGTTTCCACCTTCATCTCCTTCTATTCCACACTGTTGTTCTCCCATTCTGTCCATCCCACCAACCCTTTGTATCAGCTGCTTTTACTTCTGTTCCATACTGCATGCTGAAGTTATCTTCACAGGGGAAGGTAAGATTTATGCTTTGCCTGGAAGAAGCTATTTAAAAAAACCTGCACTATTACAACTGAGTGCTAACAAATTATTACCGTGACAACTTTAAAATTTGGTAATATTAATTAGCAAGGCAGAGATTCTTGTAATGAGGTGCATAATATGCCTGTGGTGTAAAATATAATTTCCAACACAAAGGTTGCCTTCTGCAGCCTATTGCACATGTGTTAGATTGTTTATGTCCCTGGGTAGGTTTTCTGCCCAAAAAATTATTTAGGGATGAAGTAAATCAGTTTTAGAAACATCTGAGTACTCTTTGAAACCAGCAGCCAAGTGTCGAAGCGGCTATCAGAAAAGGAAACGGGATGATCAACCGTGGATTAAGTTTCTGATAATTATCTGTGCAAATATACATCTACTCAAAAAGGTAATATGGTGTCTGATGACAGGCAATGTGGCCTTCGGGAAGCGCACTGTACTGGGGATTCAGGAGACTTCGGTTCAATGCCTAGCTGAGTGACATTGGCCAAATCATTTCACCACTCTGTGCATTAGTTTCCTCATATTTCAATAGAAGTAATTATACTGACTTTTTTTATAAATCATTTTGAGATCTACAGCTGAAAAGCATTATACAAGAGCTAAGTATTATCATCTCTCTATGCGCAGGGCTTTCTGCCTGCTTCACTGCAGGATATCTAAAATATACCAGTTTTGGTGCAGTGAGTTACCTCTGCTCAACAAAGCCACCATAGTTCAGTCTACATATGAGCAACTCTCTATATTTAACCATTTTTACAGCTATCCTCCTTCCCTGGCATAGAGAGGGAAAAAAAAAACGAGGCTGTGAACCTATCTAGTGACTGGAAAACCGTATCAACCCCATTCTCTCTCACTCAGCTCTACCTCCTTATCTACTCACATCTGAATCCAATTCAAAATTGCCCTGGTAGTTTTTAAGCCTTTCTGAATGTATGCCTGGCTAACACCTCTTGGATCCATCTACCTAGTATTCTCCCTGTGCAGTCTGCTCCTTCATTCTTGTCTTCCTCTGCCCCCTTTCCACAGCTGAGGATTTCTCTTCACTTGTGCTCCTCTCTTGAGCCACCAAGCCGTCTTTAATTTTCACTACAAAATCTCCCTGCTTTGAACAAACTTGGCCACTGGACAGTGCAATTTACTGAAAATAGCTGAAAGTACAAATAACATCTATTTGGCAAGAAATAGCATCGTATAATAGCTAGCTGGAAGCAATTCTTCCCTCGATGAAGAATGACTGGGAGACTTAATATGATATGCCTTTAGCACTTTGGCTATAGGCAGATAAAATCCATACCATGCTTGATGCAGTTGGATTCACACAGGGTCCTAGCTCCATCTCCTAAAAGGTGCTATTTTAGTTTGCAGATGCATCGTGTTAAATTTCTCGTTTTACACATGTACTGGTGGATTTACATACACAAGTTTTCTTGTAGGAATTAGGTTAAACGGCCACCCGTAACTTAGCACATTGCGTAGTATAAAGTCCATGCTCAGTTTCCTCCCTTCCATTAAAAGTGCATTGGTTTCCATTTCAAAGCTATAAGAGGAGCCACAAGACAGATTTCCATGCTACATGTTTCCACCAAACTGCAGCCTACGGTAGGTTAGCAACATCAGAACAAGAAATAGAGATGTTAGCATTGCTAGACAACCACTTGTCTTTTTAGCCCTACCGGTTCCTGACCCAACCTGTAAGAGTGAAGAGGAGAATTTATTGCCCACCCTCAGAAACCTCTTCAGATGTATTTGTTGCTTTTTGTTTTAAAAAAAGAAATACACTCACACTTGATTCACACTTCACATTTAGGGTTTACAAATAAAAAAGGGAGCAGAAGGAGAAGGTGGGTTTATGAAAACTATGACTAATTTGATATTTTATTTCAAATGATTTTGCCCCTCTTAAATATTTTCCTGCAATAAGGTGAAGCTAAACACAATAGCATTATAGTAGTGCACGAGAACTGTAAGAAATGCAAACAAAATTAGGTTCCAACATTTCTTTCCACTTTAGTAGTTTTTGGAGGTATTAACACACAAGTAGGATTTTTTTTAAAAAATCACATTTTTTTAATCTCGATAATGTCTCTTTGAAATCCACCTGCATTTCCGACAAGCCTACTGGCTGATGGTGAAGTGTGATTAGTACAGTGCTGCTAGTAACTTTTTTATTAGATAATCTACAGGAGGTATGCCCTCTGAAAGGGGGCAAAATCATAAATTATCAGCAATTTCCATGCTCTGTTATGGTATATCTCTCTGTAGTCCATGCAAAACAAGTGTTAATGTGATATTAAGGCTAAGAAATTAAATACTCAAAAGGGGGGCAATGCATGATTGTACTTGAAAGCTCAACCATAAAACCTCACCCTTGACCCAATTCACTGTTGCTCTGTACCTGGTATAGTCATTGACACCCGTATAAAGTGGGTGTAAATACTATCAAACAAGAACAAAGGTTTTATGCACACAGTTGGCATGGTCTAAATGATATAAGTGTGTGGCAATGATGAATCAGGTCCATTATGTTTATAAAATATGATCTATCTTATATGTATTTATATTGACTGAACAGAAAATATTTGACATTAAAGTTAGCTATGTATGCATCCCCATTGTTTTACATTGTAAGTCAAGAAAAGGAACCTAAAGGAAAATCCTGCTGTGTACTCAAGAGGAAAATACGAATAATAACTTGCTGAAAGTTGTCCAGAATAGCATTCTTTTTCCATTTCCTCAGAAGCTCCATGATAAATAGATTTGCCTGAATTAAGGTGTCTTGTATCATTGCAATCAGAGATGCCAAAGACATGGAGTTTGATCTCTGACTTCTAAAGAGTAAGCAACATGAAGGTGGGTTTTTGGGGGGGGGGGGAAAGGGATTTTTAATGTGTGCGTTAAACACACACAGAGAGAAAAGGATAAAAAGCAACGCCGTGGGAGGCTAAAATGATTTTACGATAATATAGTCCAAACACACACTCTTTATAAAAGCAAAATCAGTGCAGGAGGGATGGTTTTATTAGCTCAAATCTCTCAAATCTATTTAAAAACTCATTTTTAATGTTTTCACTGTACTGTGTTATGTTGATATCACCACAGACAGATAATTTTTGTATATCTTAAAGGTCTGATTTGAAACAAAGGTAATTAACCTTTTTTTTAAAAAAAAATCCCATTTGGCTTTCCATTTTATATGGTAAATCTAATTCTAATATTGGCCTCCATATGAACAACAAGGATCTCCATACAGCATATGCATCTCTCAGTAATTTCTACTCAGTATTTTATATTCACTTGTGATACATAAAAGCATGCAATACCATCCACAAGGATAAGAGAGAGAGCTGGTGGGGAGGGAAATCCTAAGTATTGTCACTGCACCAATTGACCAGAAACTTCATTTTTGTGTGTTAGATTAATTTGCCTCTTTCAATCAGATCTAGATCAGAGTTTGGATAGTAGAGAAAATGAAACAATTATCTAATCAGGTTGGCAAATCCTATATTTTAGTCACAGCTGGAAGAAGGGCTGTGGTACATCTGAAGTCTCTGGCTAAATGAAGGAGTAGATCAGGTACTGCAAATAAACACAATTCTTTGGACAATATTCACAGTCCCTTTCTTATTCATTCTTGTGAAAAGTTGTGAAAGCAAAATCTGGTTCATAAGAATGTTCGCAGAAAGGAAGTGTTAGGAATACTTTCCAAACACACATTCACGAAGAAAATGTACACACAGCAACATGCAATCCCTTAGTGGTTTGGAATCATCCAGTCTGGGAGCAGAAACAAAACCATATGAAAACAATCATACTGCACAGAAAATAAATTATGAATATAAATTACTCTAACTAAAAGTTTGTGTGAAGTTAGGTAGCAATGCATAGGCTGCATAGACTGAAATACATTCACGTATACCAGTCATCTAATGATGTCAACTTGTTATTGCAAGTCCAAGTCAGGTTCACAGATAATAGGAAAGGGGGTTAAATTAATCAAATAAGGTGTTTGCTGCAAATACTTTGCCCATTTATTTGGCAAAGAAAAAACACAATATGAACAGCTATCAAGAGGACAATCAACCAGTTATACGTAGTTTGCAACAATTCTACCTGCAGACAATAATGATGCCTGCTAGTGTCACTACATTTCGGGTTTATTTCCATTTGTATTATTGGCCCATAACTATAGTTTTATGACAATAGCTAAAGGTCAGATTGAACAGCCAGGTAAGGTCCTGTGTTCTGAAGGGACCACCCAGAAATGGAGTACAAATGCCAATCTCTTCTCATGGGCTTGGGGGGACAGTTTGGGGTTCTGTAACTTGTCTTCCAATAGAACTTTAATTGTCTTCCAACAAGAAAGATCTGCTGGGAGAAAGGGAAGTGAGGTGACCCCAAAGATAACATGTCACAGAAACTCAAAGGAATATATATTTATAGCTGGTATGGTGTACTGAAAAGACACAGGAGGACTAGAACTTGGAGCCACTGGGTGGTCCCATGGCGGCAAGTCCTCCAGCACAGCTGTATAGCCCCCAGCCCTTCCAGGCAAGGTCTCTATAGTCTGTGCAGCAGCCTTGCCAGATGACAGGGCTGGAGGAAGTACAACCACGGTGGAGAAGCTGCCGGCATGGGGCTGCCCAGTGGTCCCATGTCCTGTTCCTTTCCCTGCTGCAGTTCCCGGGAAACCCCTGTGGATCAGGGGTCTCCTGGGAACCACAAAAGGGAAAGAAGCAGAACCCCCAGCTCTGCTCCCTGCCCTTCCATGGAGCTCCATCTCCTTCGGCTCCATCTGTGCAGCAGCAGCCCCACCAGAGGACAGGGCTGCAGCTGGGAGTGGTACAGCCGCCGGAGGAGCTGCCAGCATTCTGCTCCTTTCCCTGCTGAGGTTCCCGGGACAGCCATGAACCACAGGGCTCCCTAGGAACCACAGCAGGAAAAGGAGCAGAACATGGGGCCACCAGGTGGCCCCACACCGGCAGCTCCTCCAGTGCAGCTGTACCATCCCTAGCCCTGTCCGTCCTATGGCGGGCCTGCTGTGCAGACGGAGGAAACCCTGCATGGAAAGGCTAGGGCAGCACAGCTGCGCTGGAGGAACTGAGGACATGTTCTGCTGCTTTTGCCGCTGTGGTTCTGAAGTATTCTGCACAGCAGGAGGAGAACAGAGCCCCTCTCCCCTCCACATAAGGGGTGGATCATGGGGAGACAGTGGGGACCCTGGTCTGGGGGTGGAGTGGGGAGGAGTCATGTGGAGGGGCACATGAGGAAGTCACGTGCCCCCCCCCCTCCATTATCTGCCACCGTCCCACCCTGTATTGGTAAGAAATGGATTCCACTTGCACCACTGATGAGCAATACAATTTTGGGGTGGGTTCTCTGTCACCAAAACACGTAGTGAAATGCAGCTTGAACTCAGAATATCTGGGTCAGATCGTTTGACTAGGGTTTACATTTGTTTGTTGCATATTTGTAGTTCATGGAACCAGGCTAAGGAAATTGAAGCTGCTGAGCTGCCTCATCTCCCCAGGCACATAGCCCTTCAGAAGAAGCGCTCAGTACTTTCCAGGATGCGGTCCTGGAGGAAAGATGAAAGTGAAATTTTTGTTTGTGCCCAATGCTTAGAAAAATCAGCTGTGTACTTGTGACTTGTTTCCTCAGTCAGTTCCCCCCCCCTCCTTGCACTTTGAGAGAAAACGCATCATATTGATATTGGATTTATTTTCCTTGAGCCAACTCATTCTGGCAAGATTTTATCTTTCAGCCCCCATCATTTCATATAAATGCTTAATGTTCACATCTCCCACAGCAGAGTACAACCCAGACCTGAAACAGACATCTTAGAAAATTAGATAAAAAACACATTTGCATCTGGAAACAGGGCAAGCACAATCAATTCTGCATAGATCATGTTTATTAGGCACAGGGAAACTAAAAGCCTGTGGGTTTAATCTGTGAAATTATGCATGCTTAAACATGCATCTCAGATAGTAAAATTACTGTGTTGGAGTGCATAGCAAGAGAATGTTGATGTGCAAACTTTCCATGATTGAGTTCAGCTCTTCTTCTCTGGTATCCATGCTAAATATATGCTAAATCTTTCAGATTAGGATGAAGAATCCATCATTTTTATGCATTAGATTAATTTGCAGTGAAGTATTTAGAGCACCGCAATATATCTCAGGACATCTCTGGTAGGGTTCCAGATTTATTTTTGTAAAGGCAAATATCCAAGATTGATAGACGTGATGGGAAGGGAAAAGTTGGGGTTTCTAATAAAATTACTTCTCTGCTGGATTTAAAGTTTCTCTTTCCATAGAGAAGCAAGAGTGAAAATCTTCTCCCCCTAAATCAAGACTGTAATTGCAAGGAGACCTTCCTATCAAGGTGCTCAAAATTTGAGGTGAAATCCTGGCCCCACTGAAGCCATTGAGTTTTTCCATTAATTTTAAGAGGGCCAGGATTTCACCTTTGGTGTTTAAACTGATCTAGGTGAGGTCTATACTACACAGAACCTATTTTGGCCTCCTAATGTAGATCCAGTGTATGCCAATACAAGGAGTTTGTCGGCAGGTGAACACATTCCCAGACAATGTTACCTATGCTGACAGAAGCACTCTGTGGGTGTAGCTGTGTAAACACTGGAGGTTTTGTTAGCATAGCTATGTCCCTAAGGGAGGTGGTTTTTTCATAACTTGGACCGGTATAAGATAAGTGCAAGGTTTAACTGTTTAGACCAAGTGGTACTAGTGATGACTGTTAAATGTCATTTATTGGACTAAGTGGCTGATGTGGTTAAAGCTTGCGGTTTGAGAGACATACTCCTAAACACTAAGAATAGTTTTCCTTAAAAATGAATTTCCCTTTTGATTTGAAGAGTGGATTTGGATGGTAATTACAAGCTGCCTTTTAAAATACTTCTCTTGACAAGTAGTTGCTGCAGCTGCAGCGACACTTTGAAAAAAACAACCCTCAAATACTGGGAGGAATTTTGGCTACATTATGCCCCAGATTCACTGGTATCTTTGTCCTAGGCTGCATGCAGAATGTGGGGACCTTTTCAAGCTATGGTACCTGAAGCCCATACATGTGGACTCTAGATCAATAAAATAAAGCATATCTTCATCACAAGTGAAGATCCACTGCTGTGTATAACAAAGTGGAATGGGGACTTTCATGAAGTCCTGTAGATTGGTAAAGCATCAAAAACTGATCTCCATTCCCCCAGTGGAAAGGATTTCTCTACAAAAAACAAATATTTTTAGAGAAAATGTAAATTTGTTACAAATTGTCAGTTTTCATCTAAACACTTTTTAATATAAATAATTGCTAACTTTCCTCATTAGCCCTTTAATCTAGCTCTCATAAATTGATTGGCAGGTGGCATGATAAAAGAGTTGAGGAGAGGGTAATTACTCTTGCAGGTCAGTTGATGGAGGATCCTTCTTTATACAAGACGAAGCAAATGGAAAGATTTGGATGTTTGTGCAAAAAGTTGACAAATGGACAGAAAAGGCATCTTTGGCTCAGGAGGCAGAAGTGTTGATGAGGGGGGATGAGATAGGATAAGAGACAAGAGTGGAGAAGAAGAGAGGGCGAGATGTAAATAATCTTGCAACTCCACTTTGGTGACAACGGAAAAGGAAGAAAGGGTGTTGAACCAAGGGGAGGCCAGAGAGAAGTCATAGGAGATCTGGCTGATCTGTTATTTGTGAAAAGCCCACACTGTGGGAGAGCATGCCGCCATTTAAGCCCCCTGAATATGAAAGGCAGTACATCCTCGTTCTTAATGGGAGCCAAAGTCATT
Organism: Chelonoidis abingdonii; assembly: GCF_003597395.2. Lineage (NCBI taxonomy): Eukaryota > Metazoa > Chordata > Testudines > Testudinidae > Chelonoidis > Chelonoidis abingdonii. Next base: position 8,366,210 of record NC_133783.1, on the reverse strand, counting down.
CAACTGAAAGATGCCAAAAAAAATCAAGATTTACAGTGAATACGTAAAGTTGCTGAATTCCAAATGGACTACAAAAATGAGAATTAACAGGGCAGTAAATTCAAATCAAGGGTCTGATAATTTCTTACAAATGGCCAGCCGCTTTGAGATACAGAGCGGAACTGACTCAGCAAATGAAGTGAAAGGTAAATACAGTGACGCGTCAAACTAGTTTAAAAAGGAACTTCACAGACTGGCAGAATTAAAAACCTAATGCAGTTTAATTTTTTTAAAAAAAAAAAATGCAATATTGACATTTTGAAATGTTATTTTAATGTTAAAATTTCACTTGATGCTGAATGATCATGTTGCGAAAAGTGAAAATATTGGGACACTTTCCCCATGCCCCATGAAATTTCACTCAAAAAAAAAGAGGGGGGGCAATCAACATTATCCTAGTAAGAATCCTTAAAATGAGGCCTTTCCCATAAAAATAAAGAATCAAAACTGAAATCTGTACAAATCCACCTTCATGGTTAGACCCTACAAAAGACAGTAAGAAACTACTTTGGAAAGAAGGAAGGCAAATTAATGGAGCAATGATTGCGGAGTAATGGAGAAACTCATTTAGCATGTTCTTTTAAGTAAGACAATGACAAAATCATTTTCAGTGCAAATGGAAAGATTTTGGAATCCAATGATGAAATAAAGATATCAATGGTATCAGTGGGAGAAAAGCAATGACAGGGAAAAGCAGTAAGAGTCCTTTCAAAAGTGGAATTGAAAGGGATCTTCTTTTATTAAGTAAATTGGTCACAGCAACTATAAGACTTATTCCCACCGGCACTATAAGTTCTATGATATTAAGCAAGCCTATCTGTCTAGCAGCATAGACAGAAGGGGGATCTAATTAAGAATGAGGCTAGCCATCTTGGAGGAGCTGCAGACTGCACTCTCCAGCAGGAGGAATTTATGAAGTGTGCTGCCTCTGCTGGAAGGGATGACATAGAGGATCCCAATGGTAGGAGCTGCTATTTTCTGGCTGTTTGTAACTTAAAATGGCAACTGTACTGTAGCACTGCGAGCTCCTTTTATGTTAGAGCAGTGCATCACAACAAAGGAAGTTATGATTATTAGTACAGAGAACCATTTTAATTATGGCTAGGCTAGTGCTGAAAGGAGAATGTAGTAGTGTAGCAGAAGTAACAGAGCTGATTCAGTTTTGTTAAAGCTTCCAAAAAATCACTGAGGCTTAAGTACATCATCAACATTTGATATTGTCTCTGTAAAATGTGTCATGTTTTTAAAAATGTGGAACATTCAGTTCCTCTCTGGGGGACCAACCACCTGAGCACTTCTGCCTCTAATAACAAAGGGCTATAGATAAGCCAAGAAGATGGGTTTGGAAGGAGGCCAGATAGCCACCTCCCCACATCTGGCAGCTTTTCTTCAGGGAAAGTCAGGGATGAGAAAGTAAGAAGGTGACTGTCCTCTTCCTCACCTTCCTGTGTGATGGCAACAGAGGCAGCGATAGGACCTTTGATACCTGTGATAGGACCTTTGTCAGACTCTTTGCTAGACACTCTCACTACTACCGAATTCAAGCCCCGTTCACTATCAGAGAACATAGGAAATTTGAGATAAAGAAACAGGGCTAAAAGACTGCCCCTATGCGGCACGTCTTGCCATGCAATGAAGCAAAGGTAAAAGGAGGAGTCATAGGAAAGAGGATCTTTGCAGGAAGAAACCAAAGCCAGCAGGGCAGTACTACTGGCTCTTAGGAAATGTGGGAGGCAGCAGGGCCCATGTTGACACCTCCTCTATGTCTCCTCTGACACAGAGTGGAAGAAAGCAGATGGCCATTATGTTTAATTTCAGGTCCTTTCCATGGACAGGAAAAGTTAATAATTTTCCATGTTGGATTTGTTTTAGGTGAACCAAGCCTCCCAACCCTAGTGAGTAATGGTCGAAGAAGAGAAGCACTTTTTTTGTATTTTTTATCAGCAGGTATATTATACGGAAAGCAAAGAAACACAAAATATACCTAACCTCTCTGGCCTTCTAGTGGATCAGTGGGCTTGTCTTCCCTTGTTTCACTGCAGGCAGTTTTGTACTAGCGATAAAATCTGCATACCTACATGTCAGTGTGTACACATGGTTTCTAGAGTCTGAGACAGTATCATGTTTGCAGGCTCAAAAATCACTTAAAAATATTACTGACTTCTGCCAGAATATGCACGATAAAAATATGGCTAAATTTAAATCCCATCCTGAATTCCTGTGGAAGAGTAATTGAGAAAAAGAGAAACTGTTTTTTACAACAAGAGTGGGAGTTTGAGCTTTGTAAATATAACAGCTAATTGTAAAAACTAAAAACTGACATCCAAATATCTTAAGTTGGGCAGAGCTGAAATGTGACAGATTCAAAACTGTCATTAAACAAATTATTGCTGTTTGTATTCCTCTCCCCATTTATATTGTTATAGATTATATTCCCGATATTACAGACTAACTAGATATAGGAAACATTGCCATAAAATTTACCCCAAATATGGATAATAGCAGCTCCATGGCATTTTGTTTAGACAAATATAAAATACATATAAAGTAATTTGCCTGTTATTCATATTTACGGTAAAGCCATTGATTTTCATGGCACTATCCAGAGGTAAAATATAGATTAATTGTCGTTAAGATTGCCCAACACATCCCATTATAAGACGCTGTGTTCAGTTGCTCATAATTTTGCCAAATTAACTGTTCAGGCTGAAAATTTCCATGCCTGGTGTCTACCTCAGGCTAAATCTATATTGAAAGAGTCTTTCCTGTGTTCTTGATGCTCTCACTTCTGGTAACCTGAAGGAAGAAGAAACTGCCTGAATTGAACACAGAGGGATGAGGAACAAGGAGGGTGGGGAGCTGGCAGAGACTGCATAGGCCAAGCATAGAAGGAGGTAGATAGGAACAGAGAAGTGGAAGGAGGTCAGACTGGAAGAGAGGGGACCAGACATAGATGGGAGCACAATGGCTTATCACCACTTAAGCACACTCCCCTCCAGAACCTGGAATTGAACCCAAGAGTGCAAAGTCTTTACATTACTCTGCTGTAAGCAAATTGCCATGAAACCCACTTGCAAAGTATGTGTCTGTCCCACTCCCTCCCACTACTCTGCCAGCTCAAGCAATACATGCCTGTGCTGTGGATCTAAAGGTCCAAATCCCACTGATGATCCAAACTAGGGGTCAAAGTGGTGCCACATGCATAGATGGATTAGGGGTTTGTGGAGTTCTGGGCCAGAGCAAGCAGGGGCCCCTCCCCATCCCTTCCACCTGCAGTCCCTTAATTCAGGCATTTGCGAACTAACATTCTATTAAGGTAGTGGTTATGGATAAAATATTATACACTTATAATAACTGGACAAGTAATTATGTATGCACTCCATATTTTCCACAAGACAGGATCCAGCTCTTCCTGTGCACTCTGGGACCTTTACACAGTTCTGACAGTGCAAAGCAACCTTAACACCAGTAGGTTGGCATCTTGAGGATTCTCCCTCACTGAGGGAATCTTTGGATGGCAAAGAATTAGTGGTTCCTCTCAGCAACTGATAGAAGGAAAGTGGCTGGAACTCTGGAGCACATTGAGTATTGTCAAAAGAATGGCCCTTCAATGCTGCTACAGTTAACACCAAGTAAGACTGGCAGCACATTCTTACCTACAGCAGACACTAGCACCAAGGCATGAACTGTCTTTACACTAGACTTCTGTGTTCCAGACACATTTTCTCCTTGATTATTTCTTGTTCCCATATGGGGTGGGGTAGGGATAGCTCAGTGGTTTGAGCATTGGCCTGCTAAACCCAGGGTTGTGAGTTCAATCCTTGAAGGGGCCATTTAGGGATCTGGGGCAAAAATTTGTCTGGGGATTGATCCTGCTTTGAGCAGGGGGTTGGTCTAGATGACCTCGTGAAGTCCCTTCCAACCCTAATGTTCTGTTTTCATGGCTAGAAGTTTCCCAAGTAAGGCAGCACCTGTCTAGTGCTATAATATGAGGTTTTTCACTAGGCCATCCTTTCTGCATTCCCCCCAGGTCTCTCTATACCATTAACAAAAGACAATCCGGAAGACAGAAATGAAGCTGGGAAGCCACCGATGGATTTTACAGTGAGTAACAAATCTCAATAGTAAATACATTATTTGTAACATTTAGATTGTGGTGGAGCCGAGAGGCCAATACAGTCAAAGAGAGTCCAGGAGATGCGACAGAGGCCTGATCTGCAATGGAGTCTTGTGAGCAAAAGCATTTCACTTGATACTGCTAATGCCAAAGATATTGGATACTTTAAGCATAACTAAGTACAGATCGTTACAGAAAGACTCTCCTTTCCAACTACAAAGCACTCATACTGCACTTAAGTTAGGTTTTTAGTTGGTTTGTCTGATGCTGACATTTAGAGCAAGATAAATCAAAAGTAGAAGAAAGTGAATATGTTTAATTATCTAATTAAAGTACCTTTAAAAATAAATTAAATGGTGCAGTTAACAGCACCCACAGAGGAGTAACCTCTTAAAGCATTTATTTATCTAATTGGTCCATTCCTAGGTTTAATCTACAATAGAAGAGAGATATGAATTGCTTTTGACATGCAAAATGGCAAAAGAAAATAAAAAAATGCAAAATGGCATAAGTATAATTCATGCAATTAGCAGGAAAAAATAGATTCATTCCAATCTAGTATTTCAACTGAGAAAGAGATTAGGAAGCTTCTGCTCTGAAACTAGGACTAATACACTAAATGCTCCAACCAAGTAAATTCATTTTTTATGGGGATAAAGCCTATTTTAAGTAACAAGTGCAATGGGTTATTTGATGTCCACGCATCCCCACCAAGCAATAACTTTTTGAGTATTAGGCTTTCTGGGGGAATTGCTGAGGGGAAAAAAAAAAAAAAAAAATCAATGGCCTGAAATAAAATTATTTCCTTGGAAATGCCCTGGCTCTTTATTGCTATGGTAGCTTTAATACATAAATAATAGAACTAATAATAATATATTTATTGTCTTTCTTTGAAAGAATGATGGCACCATGGGGAAAAACACCATGGAAAGGATGTGCTTGAGGTCTAATATTTATTGTATGGAATTCTGTTTTAGAGCAGGTTTCCACAATTCAGTTTAAGTGCTTATTTTAAATATTGCCCTCAAAGTTATAAACAAAACTAAATTTCAAGTAAAACAAAAAAAGTGAAACAAAGGCTGTAACACAAATGGCCAGATAAACGAATACAAAAATGTATTGCAGCAATAAATAAACTGAAGCAAAACATTGAAGTTTTCTTTTTTTTTTTTTTTTAATACTGCTGCTTTTTCATTTATAATTCAGTAGCAAACTCTTACTGTCTAATTTAAAAAGTGGTAATAAATTTAAATTGAACATCTAGGGTTAAAATCTAACGTCAGGCTCTCCAGACATACAAGAAAGGCTTTTGTGTTATGTTGCTGTTCACTTGACAATTTCTAACTGTTGCAAGAAACACAATGTTTTAAACAAGCTGGTGGATTTTTCCTGTGGTGCTTTCACAGCTTTCACTTCCTGAAGGTGGACCTTCTGATAGAAATTACACAAAACCACATGTAACAAAAAGTGTGAAACTAGCAGTTTAAGCAGTGTGGGAGTACCACCCTGATTGTAGAGTTGTTTTGTTTTTTAAAGAAGTTAATTTCAGCCTACCACTTTTCAGATTGCTGTTTTACTATTTTGTTGGATAGATAAAAGAAATTTAATACCTACAGCACTCCATTCTCAGCTTAGTTTACTGAGACAGACCTAGTGCTGACAACTGCTGATACACTCACTGAAACAATAATGAAACTGCTAGGATTACAGATGTGAATATCTGTATAGTTCCTTCCCATATATCTTTATAAACCAGAAAAAGATGGATGCTTACAAGTCTACCTTTGTTTTTATTTCAAAATAACTTCATTTAGAAAAGCTATTCTGCCTAAAGTGGTGTGCTTTTTTTAAAATCATATGAAATCCTAGCAATATATTCAAGTTGTTATTAAGCATGAAACACTTTAGTTTCCCAAGTTTTTCTTAATATTAAATAGGGTAACATCTTCCTATTTATCATAAACAGGTTTCAGATGAAACCTCCCCAAGTCTCAAGTGTCAGTCCTGAGATTCCCATGATTTAGCAACCTCCACATAGTCATGTGCCATTGGGATTTATGCATTTCTCCCACGACACTCGCCAGTCTTGGTCATTGCTAGTTGTTCAGTACACAGGAGGCTACCTGAGTGTAGGAAACATTCCTCAGAACACACATTTAACCTCAACAAGGTAACATTTCCCATGGCAACTGGTGGGAAGTTGCTCTTTAGACATTATATTAGCAAATTACTAAACAGTGCTATTTAACACCACACCCATTGTATGAGTGATCATCTTGCATATAAATTGGGCATTATGGTTGGACTGCCATATATGGAAAAATTGGCCAGGAGATGTATAATTTTCCAATAGTACACTGCCAGCAAGAAGGACCTCTGAAGAGGCATTATTCCTTTAATTTTCAAACCCTTCTGTGGAGATTTAGCAAAGTGGGATTCATTATTTATGTGTTTATAAATATGTACCTCTAGTATTTGGATGCAGTGAAATCCACACTATAACAGCAATACTCACCAAGACGGATAGTAATCTGCAACTTGATGACAACGTCAGCAACCCAGCTCAGGAGGGCAAAAGAAAACTTTTAAACAGACGTATTTAAAAGTCAGTGGGGGTCAAGCAGATAAAAATCTAGTGCAACACTTTGAAACTGTAACCTTTCCATTGGAGTCGTGCACAAAAAAGTGACCCTGTAAATATGATGTCAAGAGGTTGCATAGTGATTCTCTGTGCATCACATCAGGACTTTGATGTGTGGCTATTGGTAGCGGGAATTCTCTCAGTGGGTAATTGTTGGGAATGGAGAGACTCAACATGAAGGAAATGAGGGGATGACGAGAAAGTGGGCTTTTGAGTTAGTCTTTCTTTAAAACACAAAGAAATTAAGACCAAAACCTGCTAGGTAAGTGTCCCTCTGCTTCCACACTTTGGGGTTTATATAGGTCAAACACTTGGCTATGACCCACTTCTGGTTCTGCAAAAACCAAAACCCAGTTGGCTAAGTTTTGCAAAACTAAAATTGATCTCTTCTCCAGTTTGTCTCATTTCTGGCTGGCTTAAAAATAAAACCTGTGAATTATTTTATTTTGGGGACTGTAGGGGATTCAGTTAAATCAGTCATTCCTGTCAGATCATTCTGATTTCTTCTCCATGTCTTATGATTAAAAGTACTGATACTGACACACGTTAACAACACAATGACAAAAGTTAATGCAAAGGCTAACAGTGTCTTTCACCATTGACCATTTCATAACATTAATAATACAGAAAACATCCATTAATATGTAATTCAATATCCAGGATGCATAGGCTGTCAAAACTAGGCAGCCAAAATCATTCTTCACGTACTTTTAAGCCTCTCGCTATCCCTGGTGTCCCAAATAGAGACTGTATCAGGCAAGGCTGTGAAACTGCTTTCCCTACCAAAGAGGGCTGGCATGTCACCAGATATTGATTCCACCAGCAATCAGTGCCAGCTCAGTGAAGCAAGATGCCTTTTCTAAGCCACTTCCATCTGGGAGAGGAGCAAATATTTATGTTGCTAACCTGTATTCCTGGTATACAGGTATGCAAATATAACTGCAGATATAGATTCATCATTTGCATTACTTGACATTTCAGGGTTATTAACAATGTAATTTTAAATATTATTTATACCCCTAACTGTGCTAGATTGAATTAATTAACAAAACCAAATCCTGTAATTTTTATTGCTTCGGAAACCATGCCTGCACTACACCAATATAAAAGATTTAGAGAAAAATACACCTTGTTAGCCTGGGGTCTGAGATAGAGACATGCCAGTGAAGTGTCCAGCATCCTATTGGTATTATATAAATAAAAACAAGACCTAAGTTTTCCAAGCAACTCATGATTTTGGCTGGCAACTTGAGGCACCCAAAAAGGGTCCTGATATTCAGAAGGAGAATACTGAATACTATCTGAAGATTAGGCCCAAAGTGCCGCAAAATGGGAGTTCAAACGGAGCCTCCTAAAGTAATGAGTCACTTAATAAAGTAGGCCTAAACAAATCACAAAAAACCTGTGTCAAAAAACAATAAGTTTTAACCCTTTAATATTCCTGGAGAACAAAACAGAAGTGGGGTACTTTTTGAGGCTATGTCTACACTGCAATCAGGGAGTGTAATTGCAGTGAGTGGAGACATAGCCGAATTAGCTTCAAACTAGCTACCTCAGATACTGGAGCAGGGAAGCTGTGGCATCATGGACTTCAGTGCAGGCTATTGAAGCCCATCCAGATAATTATCCCGGGTCCTTAATGGGCTTGTACAACCTGCGCTGAAGCCTGTGCTGCCATGGCTTCTTGGTACCTGAGCTAGCTTGATTAAAGCTCTCTCAGGTATGTTTATGCTTGCTTTAGTCACTTCTAGATTGCATACCTTTAAATATCATCCAGCTTTAAGCATCCCACAAACAACATCCACCAAGACACTCCCCACAGTTCCTCCTCATCCAGTCAGCTAACCAGAGAGTCACCAGTTTCTCCTAACCAAACCCACCCAGTGCTGCCAAGCTTGGTACAAACTTCCAGTTCTAATCTCACCACCGCTTGTAAATTTATAGATTTGCAAATTAACTGAACTAATCTGCATCAAGTGTCACATAGAGCTGCACACAACTTGGCAGTTACTGTAACATTGTAAAACAATATAACTTTTGCACTTCTACATCTTTCATCCAAGGCCCAAGCACTTTGCAAACACTAATTAAGCCTCATAGATTTACTACAACTTGTCAGTAGATTCATTCTTGATCAGTTCTTGCAGATAGCCAGACCATCTGTCTAAGTCTTCAATTTGCCTGTGGACAAGTGTCATAAATTTTACCCTGCTCCTCCTCAGTAAAGCTTATTTTCTGCTCATCAGCATCATAATGAAAATGTACGAAAGCCTATCATCAAAACCAGTAATTTTACCTTGGCAAAAGAAGCCATTTCCAAAAGCCAGAAAGTTTAGATTTTTTAAAAGCCAGTTCAAATCTTGGACTTGCTAGTTTCATAATGTGTAGATTTTAAAAATATATGTAAGTGTAGTGTTGTAATAATGTTTAAGTTCTGACTCAGGCAAAAAAGTCGTAGAAATTTCTCAGTTGAGAATGTTTCTGGGTTAACTCATCTTATTGTATCTAGAGAGAGCAACTCCTTGAGGCCCCATTCCTGCAATCAGACCTTGCAGCAAATCCTTGCACACATGCAGAAACCCATTGTCTTTCCATGCAGATACAAGTGTTATACGAGTCCCTTGGAAGCCATTGGCCCTCTGAATAGGCACTAGCAGCTGTTCACATGGATCTAAAGCAAGATCAGGGCTGTAGTCCTCAGTGGGCCCCAAACATGGGATGATTATCCTCAACTGCAATATACAATTCCTGAATCGATTAGATAAATAGATTAGATGGATACTTTATGGATCAACTGGCTGCAAACATCCCTGATTTTGGGGGTGGGGGATATTGCAACTCTAAAAAGAGTCACAGGTCCTAGCTAATTCTTCACTGTTTTGCTCATGTTAAAAAATTCTTGAGACCTTCTTTGAATAGCTCTAGCACCTGCGAGTTTGGAACCCAAGTTTTTGATTTTTTTTTTTAAATTTGGGGGGGGGGGAAGAACCTCTGTACCAGGGATATACCTACAGCTATCCCCAAGAAAATCTGCCTGAACTTGGCCAAAGTTATAAGCCTTTGAATAAATTGCATGCTCAGTAGAGATTTCAATTTTAGCAGCTAAAATCTCTGAAGACTCCATCCTCACTAAATATTCTGGAGCCTCTCAACTCCTATTGCTGAGCATCCCTTCACAGCTTCTAGTGCTCCATACCAGGGTGGGGCTGGGTGACACCTAAGAACTGTGGAGAAATAAGCTGTCTGATTCAATTGCAGAGGGGACAAAAGCTGGATTCGTGGGGGTGGGGGTAAAAGGAGTGTATTGGAACAAGGAGTCTGGTGAGATGGACTGTGGAGAGAAAAATATAACTAGGAGTTGAAGGAGATGGGGTGACTAGGACTAGGACTAGGAAAAGGGGTAGGGGACAAAGGCAGGCGAGACAGATCTGACAAGGAGCTGGAGAAGACACTGGGTCTGGCTGGGTAAAAGACACTGGGATAAGGAGCCAAGAAGGTGGAGGGCAGAGACAGATTCAATGAGGGTGTCAGGGAAGGAGACTGGGATGGGATAGGAAAAAGAGACAGCTAGGGTGAGGAATTAGAAGGAAGAACTGTGACTGGGAGTGGGGAAGGAGAGATTGGGACTCACAGCGAGCATAGAGGGTGAGACTATGACTGGCTGGGCAAGTAGACTGAGGTTACGATGAGAAACTTAAGGAGACTGGGACTTGTTAGGCTAGATCAATGGGACTGGGGCAGGTTGGAGGGGATGGGGCAGACGTGCCTAACTTTGCAGTCTTAACACTCTTTAAACAGTGTGTGTGTGTGTGTGTGTGTGTGTGTGTGTGTGTGTGTGTGTGTGTGTGTGTGTGTGTGTGTGTAAAATGCATACATATTGGCCTGATTTTGAAAGGTTCAGCACACCCGCTGCTCCCATTGACTGGAGTCAGACATGTGGGCTCTCAGTACTTCTGATAATTAGGCTAATAATGTACATAATATATGGGATACAATGTACATATATAGTACACATATAATATGTGCATACAGGTGCATGCACAGAAATGTCTGTTCATGCAGTATAGGATGTTTGTTGGCACTTATTTGGGGTGACTTCCTTAACAATTTGGAAGCACTGTTAGATCCTTCTTACTGAAGGGCCCTATCATGTGTTTAGTACTTGATCATTTCCAGTATGAGCAACTAATACAGACTGGTCTCAATCGCTCAAACACTTATGCACACGTGCTTGACATCAGTAGTTCCACTGATTTTGATGGGACTATAGATGGGATTAAAGTTATCTGCAGGATTGGGGCTTTTACTGTTAAGGGTAATTAAGCAAATGTCCTTTTTTTTTTTAATTATCTATATGAATGTATTTAATGTAAGTGCATCCAGAAACATCAGGCCATATTTAAATCACTGGATTTGAAGGAGATTGGGCATATTGCGACAAGTATAGTTTTTTGAAATTATAACACTAATCTAGCATACAGATCCACTAGTTATCTCCTATCAGTGTGTTATTTATCTTTCAAGTGCTTGAGTTTTTCCATGGATTTTACATATTATATAAAAAAAATTAAAAAAAAATGACCCAGGGAACTAATTATGGGTCAAAAATAAAATGATAGTGTAGTTCAATTCCTGTATGATGGAAACAGATCTGTTATTTCAGACACTGAATTGCCTCCCCAAAAGAAAATCCTGTGGGGAAAAAATCCTCCGATAGACATTCTGACCGTAGTTGGAATGCAAAGCTTCACTGCTAAGGCCTCCTGTTATCAGATGCTTGAACACTGAATGAAGGTGCAGTGGGATTACTGTCAAATTATACTAGCAGGTGAATTCAGTTAGCTCCAATCTGAATTGACAGGGGTCAGATTCTCTCTGTTTCAGAGACTGAAGAAATTAGGATCAGAAGAGGAGAATATGGAATGAAAACGCTAATAACCACCAGCCTTGGGATGATTGTAGTTTAGGAATTTAATTGTCTTAACAGTAAAGCTAAACCCCAAGAAGTATGTGGTTTGGACTATACACTTAAATATACAAGGGTGGGAACTCCAGCTGTTTACACAATGATATACTGGTATCTCTGGAACCTGAATACAGAGCCCTGATACATATGCTCAGAGGAAACCCTTCATCTATTGAACTGCAGGAACATGAAAATAGTTTAACAGCCCACAAGACTTCAGCATAGAAAATGAAGATAAGTATAGTTTGCAAGTCAAGTTCCTAGAGGAATTTAGGTAGGAATGTGGGCAAGACTTTCACCTCTAGCCTTGCAGAAGATGCATGTAAACTACTGGGTGATCCAATAGCTGGGGAAGATAAAATTCTAATAACTGTACTGTTCCAGTTGCTTCTCTCAGGGTTTTTCCTTTATTAACTTAGAAGCAAAGATTAAAAATCACACAACATGAACAATCTCACAGCCCCTCGGGATCTTGTCTACAGAGCTTCATAACACAGATCTTGTCTACAAACACCTTCTCTCAACAGGCACAACAAGCCCCATTCTTGGTCCTTCCGTTGTCCTGGGTCTCTCCTGCCTAAAAGTCTGGAAAGCTTTCCATGAAATGGCCTGGAAGGCATGGGATTAGGGGAGGGCATGTGATCTCTTAATCATAGTAGTCATATGAACAGTTCCAGCTCTCACCCACAGAGATCCCTAATACCACATTGGAGTAGTCACCTGGCCTCACTACGAGGGAAGAGGTTTTCACTGAATCAATACAACAACTTCCTGGAACATACCTGATGTTCTCCCACACAGATCTTGAAAAGAGCTGCTTAAAAATTGAGTCATCTTTTTGGAGGGTCTGGGTGCGGGACAGAAGAAGGTAGGGAGAAGTGGAGTAGAAAATGTCTGCAAAATTGAACTTTTCCCACATGAAAATAGAAACTATTTCATGTTGAATCAAGTCAGCATTAATCTTCATCCACAGTGCTTCATGAGAGTTGTACTTCGGGTGACTAAGGGCTGGACTTCCTGGTCAGACTACATCTGCCATGATGCACTACAGTGCTTCATGAGGGGACAGACTCCTGTGAAGCTGATCCAAAACAAGATGTTCCAACGTTTCTGACTAAGTTTTTCTCAACGTTCATTCTGCAAAAAGGGTTTGATATTGTGTCTTTTTATGCTGACCCAAGATGAAAATATAGAAATATCAGAATTTCCCAAGGGAAGGAAATTCCATTTTTCAATTTGGTAGAGCACTCATAAGGCATTCTTAGTTTATCAGATTACAGCCTGTAATAAGATGGTCGCAGAGGAAAAAAATATCCCTCTGTTTGTGAGGTCTCCCATATAACCTGACCTCATATGGTAAGGCTTGACTTAAATACTCACTGTCATAAGTAGATAGGTAAGGTAAGGGTTAATTTTCTTTTGCCTGTAAAGGGTGAACAAAGGGAACCAAACACCTGACCAGAGGACCAATCAGAGAACTGGATTGTTTAAAAGTCAGGGGCGGGAATTTGTATACT
>NC_133783.1:8231680-8352317 GCF_003597395.2 Chelonoidis abingdonii | reverse complement strand
CTAGCTGTGATTAGCTGTGAATGCCTAGCCTCGGGGGAAGTGAATAGCTCTCTTGGTTTTGCATTCAAGGAGTGAAGTCTAGTCTCGCACCGGCTAACCCAGGGAAGGGGGGGAAGCTGGGAGAGGAGAGAGGGAGACCCAGGGTTCTGGGTCTTGGGGGTCCCCCAGGGAAAGGTTGGGATGACTCGAGAGTAACTAGGAACCCCAATAGTCCTAGTTGGTGGCAGCAAGAAAATATCCAAGCTGGTAGTGAGCTTGGGGGAGGTTCAGATAAACACCCAGATGTTGAACTCTAAGTCCAGATCTGGGACAGACGTTTATTACACTCACACACACAAGTATGAGTGCATACAGAAACTGAAGTGTGGTTTGAACCAGCAGGTGAAGTCTGTAGCCATCTTCCTGTCTAAGGCCAACCAGGGGGAGGTCAGAATTTATTATTTCATTGATATAATGTTATCCAGTATTTCATATGAATAGCTTTATTAAGAGGGACAGACCACAAGAGTAGATATTGACTTAGGTATATATTTATTTTTCCTACAACATTCTTTAAAACCTCGTATTAACCATCTGACAGAACCATAAGTGAGTCTGTAGACTTCATGTTCAGTATTGAGAAAGATCAAGCAGAACAATATAGCTATTTTTTTAATAGTTTTGAACTGCTGAATAGTATTTTACAAATAAATAGCTTCTCTATACTCCAGATCATATTATTAAGTTTGCCATTATCAATTCAGGCAACATTTTCTCTGAATTCTACATTACTTGCCAGAACTCAAGTAATTCAGAACTACATTACTCAATCTCAGGGCTCAAGTTCACAAGAAGGGAAGACAAGGTTTTTTCCCAGCACAAGGCTTTGCAACTCATTACTGGTAGTAAGAACCACCATTATTCCACAGCCTTCTGAGTGAAGAGGAAAATCTTACTTCTTTGACTTAGCTTTCCTCATCACCTCAACTGAAATTGTAAGGAAGAAGAGAGGCATTTAAAGAGAACCTTGTCTACAGGGCTTCATGACCCTCCCCAGCTGAGGATTCCTCCCTGCATGGCAAAGGTGAAGGCAAGAAGGAAGCATGTAAAGGGAAAGAATAGGATGGGGTAGAATATAGAAGAATTGGGGGGGAAATTGCAATAGCCCCAATTGCCTCTAGGGAAGTAGGTAGAAAATTAGACCACTGGCCTATTGTGATTTTGGCTTATTCATTCTTTGGAAGATGCTCAGATGCTACAGAAACCTGGATTAGATTGACTGTGGTACTACACATCAATCTAAATTCTATTTTGTGTTCATGAAACTAAGAAACTGATAACATATCAACTACACCTAGGCAAGGTGTCCTATAAGCATTCACACACAACCCCACCAAAAGTACTTTAAATCCTGATTGACAACACACTTTCCATTCCAGTCCATGTGTCATCTCTAGAGCAGAGACTTCTGGTCATACCATAGTAGGTACGTTTTGTGTGACAAATGCACACACAGGACCAGGCTGATATCACCAACTCCTCGCTGCTTATGTCAAGTCATAGAAGACATCAACCCAGTTCTCTCCAGAAGTTTATGAACTTAATCACTGTGCCGCCAGCCAACTCCTGGAGCCACAAGACATGGGTATGTCAAGTCAAATGTTGCTGTTATGTTATGTATGTTATATACTTCTGATACCAGTGCAACTAAATAAGTATAACTGAATAGAATCGAGCCAAGTATTTCTATTCTGATGCAGGCATATTCTGCCAGAGCAGAAGCCCTCCAACAGGCAAATTAAAACCAAAATGAGTCTGTTCAAGCTCTACTGTTCATTAACCTTTCGCTTCAGATATTGGAAGCTAGCAGTCTGCAAATAGCTAATAAATTATCCTGTCAGGGATTTAAAGACTAAGGCTGCATAGAAGAGGTTCTGAAGCTGCCCCTTTCTTAGTTATAAAGGCATTTTTCATTTTAATGTTGATATTAATATTAATGTATTGTTGATAACATGAGTTGGCAATACAGTGACAGTTCAATCAACATGAACAGTGGAATGAATTGTACTACAAAATAATCTACTGAGTGTTGTTTTCTGTGTACGCATGAATCTCAGTTACAGCCCCTCCAATTGCTCTAAAAAGATGGCAATTGATTCTCTCTCACCAGCTTCATTTCTTCTCCATCAGTAAAAGTTGGGGTAGGGATCCAAATTCCGACTACAGAGAAATCAGTTGTGTGGGCAGAAACATACAAGTATAACCCTTCTCTGCAAGGTGTTGTCTGCAACAACAATAGGTAGGGGTCTCTGTTAAAACTAAAACACCATCA
This sequence comes from Chelonoidis abingdonii, assembly GCF_003597395.2. NCBI lineage: Eukaryota > Metazoa > Chordata > Testudines > Testudinidae > Chelonoidis > Chelonoidis abingdonii. The sequence continues at coordinate 8,350,006 of NC_133783.1, read as the reverse complement.
GCTCCAGCCCCCACCTAGAATTTCTGGGATCACTAAACAGCTTCCATTTGTAAGCACTGACTCTGTTTATGAAACAAGGAAAACTCTATAAGGGGAAAGGAAACCCAACATCAAACTTGGGAAAACAGAGCAAACTATATCTATGTGACTGATTCATAAAACACTCTCACTCATGGTAACTTTGGCAGTTGTGCACCTGGTTCCCCACCTGAGAACAACCTGTAAGCAAGTGGTGATGTCTGTGGGTAGCATGGTCAGAGTCCTGAGGTGCACTGGGCGAGTCCTTTGGGAAGTGCTGTCTGGTTTTGCCCAGAGGCTTCACTGACTAAACAACTACAGTGACATCAGCTTTATATAGTGTCTGGGTAGGAGGATCCCCACCAGAGTTCACTTACCTCTGGCTGCTGTCCTCTGGGCTTATCAAAGAACTGCCTCTGCATAAATCTCCCATCACAAAGTTCTCTGCAACTGCTCTCACAATTAAGTCCTCAGTCTGGGTCATCCCTCATCACAAAGTCCTACTAACAGCACAGCTTCCTTAGGGAAGGAGAACCAGTAGCATACAGGACCCTTGAGAAGACTCCTTGTCACTGGTGATGCTCTTTGTCACAAGATAGGAATCCCTCCCCCCTTCGGTTCAGTTCTCTTATCAACCAATTCTGGCTTGTGTATAGTTCTGTTGATATCTCAGGTGTCACTAGAGGAGTTTTGGGTAGAAATATTATGTAAATATAGCCGTACTTTTCTCTTACAGATGATGGCAGAGAACTCCTTCCCCTCTGGAGCTTCTGGGTAATATCTTATGCAAATGAAGTGGTTATGTGACCATTCCTCCCCTTGTTTGCCAACAGACAGGAGCAAAGCTCCTTATCCTCTAGAGCTCAAAGCCACAGGACTAACATAAAGAATAGTAAACAATGCTCAGTGGATAAGGATCAGGAGTTGTACCATTTATAAATCTGTGTACTGTGGTCCTGAAAGTGTTTGCCGGGAGTAGGGCAATTTAGTGGGGAGGAAGGAAGGAAGGAAGTGGAAATAAACAAATAAATGTTTATTTAAAAAATGTAAATAAACTTAGTTACCCAGAAAACAAACAGTATGAAGATCTGGTAGCCCCTTAGAAATAGGGAAAGTGGTCCAAAAGCATCATGTATGTGGTCCCACCTCTGTGACCAAAACAAAGCAAATACACTGTCCCTTTAAATCTGCAGGAATACAGAGGTCACTGCCAGGGAAAGGATACTTACAAATATGCAGATCTTGTTGCAGCTCAGAGTAAGCACAGCTTTGGTTCCCGCTGTGGAAACCATGTGGAGCAGCCCTTCTGCAATATTCTACGGAGGCCAGAAAAAGAGTAGATGTAACTAATACCCTATCTCCTACTGCTGGCCACAGGTTTTCCAGCAGGCAATTCTGCAAAGTACAGGGCAGATATTGGCCAGTGGCTTGTAAAAATGCAGTTAATTGATTGGGACAGGCAAGTCGGTGTGAAAATAAAGATCTGTGAATTTGCCCCAACTCTACATATGCCAGTTTTGAGTTTCACAAAAGTTAGTGAAAACTTGTGTCTTTTTAGAACTTCTTTTCCAATTTCATGCACCTCTGTAAGTCCTGCTCTCAGCCCTGACTAGAAGCAGAATGTGTTGAATACCAGGAAAAGCCTGTCCCTGGAAGAGTTCCAGTTCAGTTTTTACAAACTCAAAGATCTAGATGGCTCTTGTCGCAAACAAAAATCCAAATTTTTGGCTGCTTACAGACAACTTCTGAACTGTTTGAGGTTCACACAAGTAGTATCAATTGGTTGAATCACACTGCACTAAGAGACACTTGGTTAGATCATGTCCTTCTGATTTTAAGATGAAGGTCTACTTGACCTCTCACAAAAATGTCACTGTGGGATTCTACATTTGGTGCATCTCAGTAACACCAGGTCACATAGGCTCCATTTACACAATGTTTTTTCCTAATTGCCAGCTCTAGTAAACTACCTGTGGTCTGAGAGTCAGGTTCTTTTCCATTTCACACATCTTATTGCCACCAGAAATAAATATTCTGAAGGCCAAACTGGGCTTTCAGATATGATGCAACTGGGCCTTGTCTCAACTGACTGGAATTTAATGCACAGTTCTACTGATTATGCACAAGGGAAAGATTCTATCACACCTCATTTCCTCTAGCCATGTGTGATTCTGCAGAGCTAATGGAGTAAAGAGCAATAAAAACTTCCTTTTTTCATTAAAGGGAGCAGATATGACATTGAATAGAAACAGGAAGCAGACATAATGGATATTTAGCTGGTGCAATTTTTAAATAGCCCAATTTCAGAGTAAATTTGGAGAGTAAGATTATTAGACTGATATTTAAACTTTAACCTGGGTGTTATATAGCATTAAACATTGTATCAGAGCACCAGAAGCTCACCACACTGACATCCCAGCATTATATTACTTTGAATGGAAAATGTATTGCAAAGATGATTTCAATAACTCACAAAATTGGGGACTCCTATGCACTTTACAGAGAGTTCATAGTAGGTTTATTGCTAAGAACAGAAATCATAACAATAGGTCTAAAAGACTCTTTCATAAGACCTTTTGGGGTTATGGAGCACTGTCTTATTGTATGGCTGTGTATGTATGGGTTAACTTCAATTCTTCATTTTGTTTTTGGTGCACATTTACACTGGTAGGTACACTGGTAGGTCTGGGCCAAGAATAGACATAAAAGTGCCAGTTAATCATGGTTAAAACTATCCAGAAGGCCAAATTTAGGCTGCTAGGTAAGAGATTGAAGTCCAGGACCGCCGTAGTAGCATTCTCTGAAATGCTTCCAGTTCCATGTGCGGGGCCAGTTAGACAGTTAGACAGGCAGAACTGCAGAGTCTCAATGAGTGGATGAGACGATGATGTAGGGAGGAGGGATGAGACGATGAGACGATGATGTAGGGAGGAGGGATTTAGATTTATTAGGAACTGGGGAAACTTTTGGAAATGGAGGAACCTATACAGGAAGGATGGGCTCCGCCTAAACCAAAATAGAACCAGATTGCTGGCAGTTAAAATTAAAAAGGTCGTAGAGCAGTTTTTAAACTAAGCACTGCAGGAGAGCCAATAGGTGTGGAGGAGCATGTGGTTTGGACAAAAACATCTCTTGGGGAGGATCTATTAATGGACACTATATGTCCTGGTAAGGAGGAGAGAATGGAAGATGATAAAATATGGATAGGATCTGATTTGAGAAACAGTCAAATGAAAAAAAAAGTCCTATTCAATTACATCATGTAATGGCAGACAGCTAAAAAGTGACAAGTTTTAAAAGTGTCTATATACAAATGCTAGAAGGCTAAATAATAAGATGGGTAAACTAAAGTGCCTCATATTAAATGAGGATATTGATATAATAGGCATCACAGAAACTTGGTGGAATGAGGATAATCAATAGGATATAGTAACACCAGGGTACAAAATATATTGAAAGGAAAGAACAGATCGTGCTGGTGGGGGACTGGCACTATATGTGAAAGAAAACGTAGACTCAAATGAACCGAACTGTACCATAGAATCTCTACGGATAGTAATTCCATGCTATAATAAGAATATATCATTAGGGATATATTACCCAACCACCTGACCAAGATGGTGATACTGACTGTGAAATGCTCAGGGAAATTAGAGAGGCTATTAAAATAAAAATAATAATGGGGGATTTCAGCTATCTCCATATTGACTGGGTACATGTCACCTCAAGATGGGATTCAGAGATAAAGTTTCTTGACACCTTAAATGACTGCTTCATGGAGCAGCTAGTCCTGGAACCCACAAAAGGAGAGGTAATTCTTGAATTAGTCCCAAGTGGAGCACAGGACCTGATCCAAGAGGTGAATAGCTGGACCACTTGGTAATAGTGGCCATAATATAATTAAATTTAACATCCCTGTGGTGGGGAAAACTCCACAGTGGCCCAGCACTGTAGTATTTAATTTCAGAAAGAGGGACTACACAAAAATGAGGAAGTTAAACAGAAATTAAAAGATACAGCACAAAAACTTAAATTCCTACAAGCTGCATGGAAACTTTTTAAAGATAGCATAATAGAAGCTCAACTTAAATGTATACCCCAAATTAAAAAACATAATAAGAGAACCAAAATAGTGCCACCGTGGCTAAACAACAAAGTAAAAGAAGCAGTGAGAGGCAAAAAGGCATCCTTCAAAAAGTGGAAGTTAAATCCTAATGAGGAAAATAGAAAGGAGCATAAATTCTGTCAAACGAAGTGTAGAAATATCATTAGGAAGGCCAAAATATATATATATATTTAAAGAACAGCTAGCCAAAGACTCAAAAAGTAATAGCAAAATATTTTAAAGTACATCAGAAACAGGAAGCCCGATAAATAACCAGTGGGGCTACTGGACCATCAAGATGCTAAAGGAGCACTCAAGGATGATACGGCCGTTGCAGAGAAATTAAAATTAATTCTATGCATCGGTCTTCATGGCTGAGGATGTGAGGGAGATTCCTAAACCTGAGCCATTCTTTTTAGGTGACAAATCTGAGGAACTGTCCCAGATTGAGGTGTCATTAGAGGAGGTTTTGGAACAAATTGATAAAGTAAACAGTAATAAGTCACCAGGACCAGATGATATTCACCCAAGAGTTCTGAAGAAACGCAAACGTGAAATTGCAGAACTACATTTAAATCAGCTTTTGTACCAAAATATTGGAGGATAGCTAATGTGATGCTAATTTTTTAAAAGGGCTCCAGAGGTTCTCCCAGCAATCACAGACTGGTAAACCAGACTTCAGTACTGGGCAAATTGGTTGAAGTTATAGTAAAGAACAAAATCGTCAGACACATAGATGAACATAATTTGTTGAGGATGAGTCAACATGGTTTTGCAAAAGGAAATCATACGTCACCAATCTACTAGAATCCTTTGAGAGGGTCCATAAGCATGTGGACAAGGAGGATCCACGGGATATAGTGTACTTAGATTTTCAGAAAGCCTTTGACAAGGTCCCTCACCGAAGGCACTTAAGCAAAGTAAACTGTCATGGGATAACAGGGAAGTTCCTCTTATGGATCAGTAACTGGCTAAAGATAGGAAACAAAGGGTAGGAATAAATGATCAGTTTTCAGAATGGAGAGAGGTGTCCCCCAGCGGTCTGTACTGGAACCAGTCCTATTCAACATATTCACAAATGATCTGGAAAAGGAGGTAAACAGTGAGGTGGCAAAATTTGCAGATGATCCAAAACTACTCAAGATAAGTTAAGTCCCAGGCAGATTGTGAAGAGGTACAAAAGAATCTCTCAAACCTGAGTGAAAGGGCAACAAAATGGCAGATGAAATTCTGTGTTGATAAATGCAAAGTAATGCACATTGGAAAACATAATCCCAACTATACATATAAAATGATGGGGTCATTGTAAATAGTTCTCTGAAAACCATCTACTCAATATGCAGTGGCAGTCAAAAAAGCTAATGTTGGGAATCATTAAGAAAGGGATAGATAATATGACAGAAAATATATTGCCTCTATTATACACCCACATCTTGCATACTTTGTGTAGATGTGTTCGCCCCATCTCAAAAAAGAAATATTGGAATTGGAAAGGGTTCAGAAAAGGGCAACAAAAATGATTAAGCATATGGAACAGCTTCTGGCTGAGGAGAGATTAATAGGACTGGGACTTTTCACCTTGGAAAAGAGATGACTAAGGGGGGTATGATAGATGTCTATAAAATCATGACTGCTGTGGAGAAAGTAAATAAGGAAGAGTTAATTACTCCTTCTCATAATACAAGAATTAGGGGTCACCCAATGACTAACAGGCAGCAGGTTTAAAACAAACAAAAGGAAATATTTTTCCACACAATGCACAGTCAGTCTGTGGAACTCTTTGCCAGAGGATGTTGTGATGGACAAGACTATAATGGGGTTCAAAAAAGAACTGGATAAGTTCATGGAGGATAGATCCATCGATGGCTATTAGCCAGAATAGGCAAGGATGGTGTCCCTAGCCTTTGTTTACCAGAAGCAGGGAATGGGTGACAGGGGATGGATCTCTTGATGAGTACCTGTTCTGCTCATTCCCTCTGGGGCACCTGACACTGGCCACTGTCAGAAGACAGGATACTGGGCTAGATGGACCTTTGGTCTGACTCAGTATGGTCACACTTTTATTCTTATCTTTGCAGTGACCTGTCCCAAGTACCATCTGACATGCAACACCACTTGATTTTTCAGATCCAGGAGGGTTGGATAATAGGGTGACCAGATGTCACAATTTTATAGAGACAGTCCCAATATTTGTGTTTTTCTCTTATATAGGCACTTATTAACCCCTCGCTCCCCCCACAACACACACACACACTTTTTTCACACTTTCTATCTGGTCACCCTACTGGATAAGAATATGGTATTTCTAAATATAGTGAGGTTCGTCTAGCTCTAGCAGTGACACAAAGTGAATGGTAACACTCCCAGGTCATCAGCAGGGATGTACTGCCAGTGTTTTCAACAAACCTCCCTGCTCCCAAAAAAGATACCTTTCCCATTTAGCTTGTGGCAGCAGCAGCAGCACATGTAGTGGGAACCTATTCATCTCTACCCCTCCATCATTCCCTCTGCCCTAAGACACAATTCACTCTCTCAGTAACCACAAACTTCTGTTAAGCTGCACTGGAAATATTTCTTTTTTCTGAAAAAAGAAAAAACACACAAACAGATTTTGACAGTAGAATACAATATTCTATTTGTATTTTAAAAGGTAGGGGTGAGTAGTGTCTGGGCATACCCTTCCCTAGGAAAATACCTGCCATTTGGTGCAATCTGGTCTATCACAAACATAAAATATTTGCTCCTTGGAGGTATTTTTACGATCCCGAAGGATAAGTGACATTTCTGGAATTGAGGATTTAGCAATATCCAGACACACAAGCAGGGATGATCCAGCAGAGGCTCGGAAATCATCCCAACCTTCATTTCCATTTGAAGGCAGAATTTTCACATGTATGATCCTGGGATCACCCAAGAGTCCCCTCCAGCATGTCTTGTGATTATGTAATGACTTCTTTTTGCCCACTCTTCAGGTCACAGAATCACCACTTCACTTCCACTAGTCTGCCATCCTGTGAATGTAGGGAATCTATTCACGCTGCCAGTTATACGCTGCCTTTCACACATACACAAGTCACATCGGCTGCTACTTGACATCCTCTTTGTATAGCATCTAAACCATTCCACTGACACAGAGAGAAACTGGAATCACTGAAACATCCAGAAGTTGCTCTGTGCATAGTTTAAAAAAATAATTTAAAAAAAAAAAGGGCAAAACTGGGGAAGTTTTTAAATCAGAGGCTGCATCACATATTAAAAAGTAACTTTTAAACAGCGCATTGTATGTCAGTGCACCAAGCAGAGAGGGGGAGAGAACATCTACATGGTATATTCCTGTCTGTCTTTTCTTCTCTCTTGCTTTCTCTCTTACTCTCCTGTTTCACTCTCTCTCTCTCCTCAAACTCCCCCTGCAGTAGGCTGCAGAATGGGACACTCTTGTTCCAAAGCCAGCCGGCAGCTGTCACACAGCAGAGGCAGCAAGCAGCCTGTGCAAAGAGTGAGCCTACTCTGTCATTTAGGATGACTCACTGGGATCTGGCATTAATTTCTCTTTTTCTGGTAGTGGACGGAGAACAACCAAAAAGCTACACTGGATCTGATCAAGGTAAGAGATTAACACATCTTTTAGGTTTATATTATATTGTTGAGTCTGAAGAGGTGCCAAGCTTTGAACAGAGGCTGGCACTGGAGCTAATTCAGTGGGTGTTTTAACACCTGGTAGTACATGCCACCAGTGTGCCTTCCTGGTGTTAACCCTGAGTATGCTGTTCTAAGCTGCATCCACTGAATAGAAAGCCGGTGAAAATACAGCATTTAAAGTGCATTTTCCTCCTTAATGCAACTTTTATGAGAACACCACCACATATGAGAAGCATCTCAATGTTTCTAAATGATCAGGCATGCTTTTTACTAGACTTTTGGGAATACAGTGTGTCAGGATTCTGTCATGGACTACTTGCAGACTCATCCACACAGCATTTGTTTCATCACTTAAATTAGTTGAAATTCCATAGTCCAAACATCTCCCTGGCACGTTTTCCCCAGCAAGTGTTCTGAATGCAAATAGATTATATTCAATTTTTAGTCATTTTTAAAACTCCAGTACTTACTAAAACCATCAGAAGAAGTCTGCTGAGCACTGTATTCTCTGTGTGTGTGTGTGTGTGTATGCATACGTACAAATTTTGTCAATACATTTCTTTGCTGTTGATCAAAAAAATGCATCATGCAGGAGCGTTTTATTTATTTGTTTTTGGCTAGGACAAAATCTCCCCCACCCTACCCCTAGATTCTTAAATTCCTGGAGAAATTCCCTTCTTCCATTTTCTGAGGAGGCATGTAATTTTAAGCAGAGTGATCTAAGCAGGCATCTACTGTTGCTCATACTTTTTAATTTTTGCTCTCTATTTGAAGCTTTCATCTAGCCTGTGTAGCCTCATCCCCAGCAAGCCAAATGCCCCATTTACCAGCTGGGTTACTTCTAAAAGGTAGCACCATTAAATTGATTCTGAATTATGTTTCTTTCATGCCATAACCAGAAAAGCAGACTAGCTGGTATCACAACGCAGAATCCCATAATCTTACCCTTGGATCCCTTATGGGTTAAACTGTACTGAAGATACTTCTTTTGCATTATTTCTCTTACTTGTTCTGTGGAATGTCTTCTTGCAGTTGAGACTGGATGTACCCTTATTTATCACCCATTAAAAGGTGTTATATAAAGCATTGCCTCATATATTCTGTTTGGTCAGACCTACTAGAATTTGACTTTTATCTGAGGGTGGTTTGTTTTTTTTTAAAGCATTTAAAAACAAGAGAACTTCTCTGCAATTGTTAATATGAAAGAGTCTCTGTACAGACATGACCACAGATCCTACATTGGTCATGTCTAAGATGCTGACAAAACAGCAGTTAATGCTGAATACCATACAGCATTTGGGGAGCCAGTAAGACCAATGGATTCTTGACATAGTGTATATATTTTTGGAATCAACTTCTTGCTTTCTCCACTAGGGAAAAGATGTTAATAGACCCTTCTGTACCACTGCCATGCCACACAAATATTTACACTAGTACAAAGCAATCTCAAAATTAATTGTGATTTAAATGTCCTTTTGAACTGATCTTCAAGAACAGGCAAAACAAAAAATGTTTGATATTTCAGCAGGGATTATACCATATCTTCTACTGGAATCAGATTTTCTTGTAAAATGTTCAGTGTGCATCAAAACTATATTTAAGGTAATTCTTTATCACTTGGGGGGCTTACAGGCAGCTAAATTCATAAATGCCATGGATTTTCACAGCTATTTCACCTTTCTTAATTCAATGGGGCCAGAGAAGAAAACAATCCAAGATACAGTTTGGTTGATATATCACCATGATACTGCTTTTAAAGACTTAATACTCATACTGTTTAATTATAAATTAGTAGTTATTTATTTCACACAAACTCAGTAATTTGCTACAGTGGTATATGCCAGGGTCTCTGGGGACTGAAGAGCTATATTTGATCATGTCTGGCCAATGTCTAGAATAAAAAATATCTTATTTGTAATTTCCTCCCCCCAAGAGACATCAGTATATGATCAATTTTTAATCAGCATGACTTCTTTTGGCTGGGAATTTAGTCTATTTAAAGGTAGACAATCCAGTGAGAACACTTTTTTGTAACTTGGCAACAAGAGGGAAAAAAAATCAAGTTACATCAATCACACATGCAAACCTTGTATTGTGCTGTCCCATCTCTAGTGAATTAAACCCTTCATAGGGTTGATGTTCAAGACTTGTGAACCAGTAGGTTTAATATAATTAACTAATCCAACCAGTTGTTCTAATTACAAGAGTCAGACTGCAGGAAGCCAATGCAGACTCAGTACATGTGCAAGGAGCCGCCTCTAGAACAGAACAGAGTGCTTTTTTTTTTGAAGCTTCATTCTTGCAACATGTATTATTCAAAAAATATGCCATTGGTGTAACCCAAATTCTGAGACTTTAAGCTAATGGCAGGTTGTCTGCTTTTGTTCTCAGAGACTTCATATCTGGCATTGTTCCATTTTTAGGGAAGAATGCCATTTTGCTCCATTCAGTTTATTGGTCATTCGGGTATATTATTTGCTGGTGGGAGCTGGAAAGAAGGAAAGGTTAAAATAAGGTGTGTTGCTCTGTAAAGAAATGCTATCACCATGGCATCCTGTGTCTTTATGGTATTTCTGGAGGCAGCGGCAGCTCCAGGCACCAGCGCTCCAAGCGCATGCCTGAGGCAGCAAGCCGCGGGGGGCGCCTTGCCGGTCCCTGCGAGAGCTGTAGTCAGGCAGCCTTCGGCAGCTTGCCTGCAGGAGGTCCCCTGGTCCTGTGGATTCGGCAGCAATTTGGCAGCGGGTACGCTGAAGTCACAGGACCGGCGGACCTCCCACAGGCAAGCCGCTGAAGGCAAGCCACTAGATCCGCGGGACCAGGGATCTCCCACAGGCAAGCCGCTGAAGGCAGCCTGACTGCCGTGCTTGGGATGGCAAAAAAGTTAGAGTCGCCCCTGTTTGGAGTGCCCATCACCTCTGTGTATAAGTATTAGGGATGGCCCAAAACTGTCATGTTTAGATTTCAGTGGAAACTTCTCTTAACTGAGAGTTTGTTCAGATCTGGAGTTCTGGTTCAGACCATAGAAAAGTAGGATTCTCAATCCAAAGTCTGGAGCCAGAATTTTGCTGTGGAACCATTTCTGATAGGAGCTTGGGGAGCCAGCCATTAACTCATATTCAATGTTACTTTTGGCTGTGGGGTTTATATTGTTATTACAGACAGTGTCAGACTCTCAACATTTCTGAAGTGGCTGCATCCTGTTCGGAGGTTGTGTTATCCAAGAGATGGTAACATATGGGAAGATGGCATAAAATGACATCCCATAGAAGTAGCAAAATACTTTAACTGCCCAAGAGCCACTAAACTAAAGCAGAATGAAATTTTCATAATGAAACTCAAAATCAGATTAAATCTCACCTAGTTTATGGTTTAGTTACCAATGTGAACCCAGGTCTAGTTTTCCAGAAGTTTTGCCATAGTTTATAACCTGTGTGGAGGTAGGTTTATGGTACAGATCTATTTCAGAAATTGTGTTGCAACCCAAATCCTAATAAAAATCAGCTACTGTGCTCAAATTTGCACTTAGAGTTTTGGGTTTATGTGAATCCCAAACATCAATTCAAATATCAGGGGCTACAAAAACAAAACTCCTAAGTTTTGCACATCTGTGTTCCAGTGCTCTGGAGAGATCAGGCCTGTGAGTCATTTGTAAGGAAGATTTCTATTGCATTGCAGCTACTCTCCTGTACTTGGGCTTGCCTAGAATAAAGGCCAAATTCCATTCCTCCATTCCGCATCTCATATTGCATTCCTCCTTTCACATTTTATTTAATCAAATTATGAACAAATTACAGATTCAAGTGACTACTTCTGGAAATGAAACTCAAGCAGCATTAGGAAGCGCTATGCATTGAACATGGTCAATATCATTGCCATTTTAGTGTATGGTACTTCATACAAGAAAATGATACCAACAAGTAGAATTCAGTGCACTTGTGCCATTATGAGCATTTGTAACCCCAAGACAAGTTGTACATAGACATTACTTTTAGAAGAAAAAGAAAAAGGATGTCACATCTTGCCTATTTTACCTTCCTGTGTGATTCTTCCAGGGCAGGACTTAGTTCCGGAATGTTCTTAAACAGTATCTAGTCCCCACCAAATACAAAATCTAACCTCAGGCTAGGCCAGGGGTTGGCAACCTTTCAGAAGCAGTGTGCCGAGTCTTCATTTATTCACTCTAATTTAAGGTTTTGCCTGCCAGTAATACATTTTAATATTTTTAGAAGGTTTTTCTATAAGTCTATAATATATAATTAAACTATTGTTGTATGTAAAGGAAATAAAGTTTTTAAAATGTTTAAGAAGCTTCATTTAAAATTAAATGTAAATGCAGAGCCCCCCGGACCAGTGGCCAGGACCCGGGCAGTGTGACTGCCACTGAAAATCAGCTTGCGTGCCACCTTTGGCACGCGTGCCATAGGTTGCCTACCCCGGGATAGGCCGTTTCATAGGAATGAAAATCATGTATCATCATCATTATGCAAAACGTCCATACAATACTTTTGATTAAACGTTAAACATAGCTTGCTTTGATGAGAACAATCTCTTTTCAGATGGGTAAAGTTTGACTAAAGCAATCTTTAGGTTCAAAGGCATTTAAAATTAGGGATGAGCGATCCGGTTTGGATTAAGTAAGAGCAGACTTGCACCTTCACCCCAAACTGAACAGCTACATTTTATTAAAGCTGACAGGTTTTATAAAAAGTTGGTTTAAGCTTAGGTGCTCAGCACTTTCAAAATCATGCTCAAGAGATGTACACAATCTCGCTTAAGTTCTCCAGTCCACTTCTTTAAGAGTCACATTTGGGTAAGCTTCACGTAAACATTCACAATTTCAGGATTTATCTTAACCTCTGAACATTTAATTCATCCTTCACTACCTCATCCCATTTCTTCTGATAGCATTTTAATTCTCCATTAGGAAGCAGTATATAAAATGATGTTACATATAATGAGGATTAGGGCTGTCAAGCAATAAAAGAAATTAATCATGCAATTTAAAAATAAATCTGGATTAATTGCGTTGTTAAATAATAGACTACCATTGATTTAAATATTTTGGATGTTTTCTACATTTTCAAATATTTGGATTTCAATTACAACACAGAATACAACATGTATAATACTCACTTCATATTTATTTTTATTACAAATATTTGAACTGTAAAAAACAAAAGAAATAGCATTTTCAAGTCACCTCATACAAGTACTGTATCATCTCTAATCATGAAAGTTGAATTTACAAATGTAGAATTATATAAAAAAAAACTGCATTGAAAAATGAAATAATGTAAAACTTTAGAACCTACAAGTCCACTCAGTCTTACTTCAGCCAATCTCTCAGACAACCAAATTTGGTTACAATTTACAGGAGATGATGTAAATCCAACCCCCTGCCTTCACTAGCAGGATCAAGTACTGATTTTTGCTCCAGATCTCTAAGTGGCCCTCTCAAGGCTTCAACTCACAATCCTGGGTTTACCAGGCCAATGCTCAAACCACTGAGCTATCCCTCCTCCTCCTTAAAATGAACATGTGTTGAGTCATCATCCGAAACTGCTATAACATGAAATGTGTGTCAGAATGTGGGTAAAACAGAGCCGAAGACATACAGTTCTCCCCCAAGAAGTTCAGTCACAAATTTAATTAATGCATCATTTTAAATGAGTATCATCAGCATGGAAGCATTTCCTCTGGAATGGTGGCTGAAGCATGAAGAGGCATACGAATGTTTAGCATATCTGGCACGTAAATACCTTGCAATGCCGGCTACAAAACTGCCATGCGAACGCCTGTTCTCACTGTCAGGTGGCATTGTAAATAAGCAGCATCTCCTGTAAATGTAAACAAACTTGTTTGTCTTAGTGATTGGCTGAATAAGAAGTAGGACTGAGTGGACTTGTAGGCTCTACAGTTTTACATTGTTTTCTTTTTGAGAGCTGTTATGTAACAAAAAAACCTGCATTTATAAGTTACACTTTCAAGATAAAGAGATTGCACTATAGTACTTGTATGAGGTTAATTGAAAAATACAATTTCTTTTGTTTATTATTTCACAGTGCAAATATTAGTAATAAAAATAATATAAAGTGAGCACGGTACACTTTGTATTCTGTGTTGTAATAAAAACCAATATATTTGAAAATGTAGAACAAACACCTAAAATATTTAATAAATTCCAATTCGTATTCTATTGTTTAACAGGGTAATTAATAGCGATAAATTTTTTTTAGTTGCAATTAATTTTTTTTTAGTTAATCGCGTGAGTTAACTGCAATTAATTGACCGCTATTTGTATTTAACTCTCTTACTATGAGGATCCTTGATGTATAAAAAGATGGCATATGTATGACCATTCCTGATCCCCTACCGTGCATGGCTGTCAGACAGACAGGTGTTAAACTAAATGCTGTATTTTAAATAAGAATACTACAGTATATCCCTCATTTTTTCAGCTGTGATATAAGCTTAATAATTCTGCTTGACAGACTCTTTTAAGCAAATTATATATACATAACAAGCATTGAGAGAATGGTTAAGGTCACAAAGACAAGAACTCAAAAGTTAGGAAATGCCAGAATTAAGGTTACTTTTGCAATGAATGGTACATAAAGTATTTAAGCTCTTCTTAAAATAATTAAAGCAAAAAGCTTGTGCGCCTCTCAGTCCCATTTTCTTGACTTGCCATTTGAAGTGTCAATAATGCCAATTATTTTTCATGGGAAACTTAAAAAAATGTTTTGTTTGTTTAGTTAAAATTTCCCAAAAAAACAAAACACACACAACCTTAAAACTTTCATTTTTTAAAGAACAAATTTGGTTAAAAAAAGAAACAAAGTTGTTAGGACTTGTTTAACTGAAAACCAAAACACTTCTTTTACTGCAAACTTTTCAGTTTTTCATTGGGAAAAAAAAGAATGTATTCTGCAAAATTTATTGATGATAAATAGCAACTTTTTGATTGAAATTACTCTGCCAAAAATAAAACAAAACATACAAATTGACCAGCTCTAATAAAGTTGATCATTTAAATATGCTCTGCTTTTGGCTAGCGCTGAACAAATCTGGAGTAATTCCATTCATGTCATTTTCAGAGTGGAAACACATTAAAGAAAATGTGAAAAGCCATCCAAACCAACATGCTTGCTCATTTGAATCCATTTTATCCTTTGGGACTCCATGGATCCCTTCTTAGCAGAAAGGCAGCTCTACTAGCCCCCCCAATTCAGATAACACTTCTCCTGACAATGAATATGACTCCCACCCTTACACAAGTTAACTCGTAGCCATGTCCCTTTTCATCAAGATTCCTATCTTGGGCAGACATAGGAAGGGTAATGAGACTGCAGAATTTGGGTTAGGGGAGAAAAAAATCATTAGCACACTGATATTACACCCCTGAAGTTACCACTAAGGAACATTACGCATCACTTAAATGAACAGGAGGCGGCAACAAGAACCCTTACATGTGAGATGCCAGGAAGAATAAGTAATAGTTCACAGTACTGCTCCGAGATTTGTGGGAGATTCAGGAGCAAACTAACCAAATCTTTGCCACATCCTGCCTCCATTCTCTCCTATGGGCCAGGCATCCTGGCCAGACTGAGTTTCCCATGATGCACCACAACAAAGGACATCCATGATGCACCATAGTTCATTTCCCCTTTTGACGGGGGAAGGTGGTGCATCATGGAAGATGTAATCCAACCATGGAGCCTGGCCTTCAGAGAAATATGGAAGCATGAGGCACTTGAACAATGATGCCCATGAAACTCCATTGCAGCATTTCCAAATCAAGGGGTTCCCCCCCAAGAAGCTCTAATTGAAAGCTGGTCTAAAACAATCAGCAAGGACACTTTAATACTTGCCAGTAGCAAAAATCCCCAGTGGCTGCAGATGGGACACTAGATGGAAAGGGCTATGAGTTACTGCAGAAAATTCTTTCCTAGGTCTTTGCCTGGTGGGTCTTACCCACATATTCAGGGTCTAACTGATTGCCATGTCTGGGGTTGAGAAGGAATTTTCCCCTGAGGTCAGCTTGGCAGAGGCCCTGGGGCACGAGTCACTTGCAGGTTTAAATTAGTGTAGATGGTGAATTCTCTGTAACTGGAAGTCTTTAAACCATGTTTGAGGACTTCAGCAACTCAGCCAGAGGTTAGGGGTCTATTTCAGGAGTGGGTGAGGTTCTGTGGCTTGCAATATGCAGGAGATCAGACTAGATGATCATGATGGTGCCTTCTAACCTTAAAGTTTAGGAGTCAACCAGCAATATCAGCTGTGTCTCTGTTCCCTATCGAAGTCTTAAACCAGACAAACAAGGATAGTGATCGCTGCTACACACAGTACACCCCATGTCGTTTCCAATCTCTACACTTTATGCATTGCTATTTTTGCTGTATTATTACTCCAAGGTAGCATGTGCCTTCTAGAATCTCAACTGGTACAGGGCTGAGGGTTTAAAAAAAAAATTAAAGAGACTCCCAAAATCCTTTTCATTATCTCTGTGCTGGACACATGTATCATTTAATACAAATTGTCTGGTTTAGTTCCTTGTTTATAAGCTAATTATTTTATATTTGTGGACACTGAAAGGTATTTACCATCCACTGTCACAAGTAACCAAATGAACCAAATCTGCTTATCTGATTTTGTTGTTCTTCATTATTTTCTTCTGCCTCTAATTTCAGTATGCCCAGCAAATTTGGAAATCCTATTTTCAGCATTATCATTCAAATGGTATTTGACCCCTTGACCTTCCAGCCTAGAGGCAAGGGTGCCATCAGTTGTGCCATAATGACACGATGTGAGATTGTACTACTTATCCAAGAATACGTGTATTAAAGAGATAGTACAAGTACCTGATTGCAAAGATGTTATGCTACCTTACGCCTCAATCCACGTGAGACGGTCGGACTCAATAGACAGAATTTTGTTAAAAATAGGAATTTCAAACAACATTCAGTTGTTTCTAGTTTTATTATGATGTTATGATGTAAAACAGTTTCTAGTTTTATTATGATGTTAGGACCTTCCTTTTGACCATCAACCCCACATTTTAGTCAACAATGCCTCATATTTGCCCTCAGCCAAGTGAATGGTGGTCAAATTTCTAACCTATCCCATTTCGTCCTTCCTTTTTAGTGCAGGAAGAAATTACTGAGTTCACTGGAACATTATTTATCCCCCTTCTTACCAAATTTGTCATGAAATCTTCAACTGAGAAACTTGACATGCATGAACAATTCAAGAAAAAACAAACGCATCCTCTCCCCCTCCCCTTTTTCACCATCAATTGAAAAGTACTTTAATTCAATAGCATTATATTAGTTTTGTTTTGCCAGAATTATAGTTATAATTTACAAAAAGACAAAGAAACTAAGCAAGCTGACTTATGTCCCCTTCGCTCAGTTAGAAATACCATAGTAGAGACAATTTACAGAGAGAAACTCAGAGCAGGTACAGGAAGAAGAAATGTATTGGATCACAGAGTTCAGGTCACACAGCAGACTCCTGACAGATGATGTATCTGCTTTTAGCTATGTTCTACATATACAAGTAATACATAGCATTTTGTCCCTGCTTTCTATCCTCCTCCCCCACCATACAGGGCTTTAACTACACAATTATCTTTTGGGTAACAAATTCTTTGAAGCATGCATCATCCAAGAAGTTTTTAAGTCACACACAGGACAATTTTATCATCCAGAGACTCCAATCAGAGGAGAAACCGTCCAGAGCCAACTTCTTACTAATACAGAGGAAATGATTCAGAATGTGGGAGTAATATGGAAGCTTGGTATCTGTAGTAACAAGCTACTTGAAATCTCTAAGGGATGGGTTCACATATAATGCAGAGTTACAAGATAGTATTGAAGGACACCACCAACTTGAGCTCTAGTCAATCTCAAAGAGATGTGGAAGTGGTTTCATCTAATACATCTGTCTGAGTCCTCTGGCCAATTTCTGTGGCTTTACAATAATATTTTGATTACTTTAAAATGTTTCTCTCTCCCTAATTGCTTCTGAAAAATCCATACCAAAACCAGATGAAACTGACTGCCCACACAGGAGAAACAATGAAATGATCCAGTCACAAAGTAGCCCTTAACAGCAATACTACATTCAGTTCAGAAAAATTGGATAGAATTTACAGAAGGGCTGCAAATGTTCTTCTGACTTAGGAGGCAGCATAAAAAGGATAAATATTCATGACTTGCTTGAATGATGACTAAGGGATGGAAGTAAACATCAAGAATTAAAAGTATTTATTTGAAAGGTCACAATGAAGCAGGGGTGAATAGGTGGACCACAGGCCAAATCCAGACCACCAATTTTGAGTGGACCATGAAATATTTTCAGTTACATTATTGCGGTTTGAAAAATGTTTCTCTGGAGTCTGGACCTTGACTAAAAAATTTGGACTTTCACAAGAAATAATTGACTACCCCTGCAATGGAGTGTAACTATAAGTCATTGTAAGAAAAAAAAACTGTACCACTTAAATGGTACTTTCAATCCAATCTCAATGCAATAGTTAATTTAGCATCAGAAAACCCATAGGAATTAGGTAAATATTTTTTCATTGCACAGGTAGGGAAACTGAGGCACTGGGACTTACCAAGGTCATACAGGGAGTGTGTGGCAGAGGTATCGATAGAATCCAGATATCTTCTGTCTCAGTCTTATTCTTCTTGCCATCTTCCAAGATGGAAGGGATAAAGATCCTCCTTCATACAGTCCATCCACCTTCATACCAGCCATCCACATGCTGGAATAAAATAAACAAACTTTTTAAGGATGGGGGGAAATCAGTTCCAGCAGCACAAGTGTTAAAGGAACAAAGAAAAACAAAGTGAATCACGTTGAAAAGAGAACAGTTTAAACAACTGAGATGCCTAAGATTATGAGTTCTTCAGAGCAAGGAGAATGAGAATATTTCCTATGCATTTGAAAAGCCACAAGCAACAGAGTGGGCGGGTGGGGGAGGAGGGCTGGTATCCAGGCCATGGACTGGATACTTTTTGGCACGGTCAAACCTGAGTGGTGCTGTGACCCCACACATCAGGTCACAGTACCACTCACTCAAACTTGGAGTAGGGGGATGTAGGGTCAGGGGGGGTGTCAAGCTGCGGGTGTAGGAGAGTACCTGAGAGAGGAAGAGGAGGACCAGGGGCAGGAATCTATACCCCCTCCATCTTTAAATGGTGCTCTACGGCTCCTGTGTGCAGCACCTGCTAAGTGGAGCCCTGAATCTGATTGTGTTTGTGACAAGACTGGAGCAGGAATGGGGTTTAGCTTTAAACAATCTGTTCAGGGGCTTAGGGTTTGTTTCATGGGCTCTGGTTTAGCAAAAACAATACAAACTTGGCAGAATTTCTGCAGCTGCATTCTTTCCCTGAAGCTTCCCACCCTTCTGGTCACTTCAAACTACTTTCTCGCCTCTGTCCGCTACTCTTTATAGTGCTAAACCTAAGTAAACTCAGCTGTACTAATCGACTCTTAGTTGGGATTGCCTCCTTGAGCTGAATGAAATTAACCCATAAAACTCCCACTAGAGGGCACCAAAAAACCTGTATACCCCCCATCAGCAGGCTTTGGAGCACAACTGCAATACAAAACACTAGTCGTAACAGCCATAGCCAGTTGGGGAAAGAAAGGAAGAAAAAAGGGGGGAAAAAAGGGTAACAAAAGCCACACCTAGTGTAAAGAACCAAGAAGAGTACCCACTACCTTACAGGATTATTTACAAAACAAAAACTGCTATTAGCATAAAACCAAGCAAACCTAAAGCTAGGGATTTGGCAAGAGAAACCAAAAGAGGGGAAGTAATTTACTTTCACAGAAAGAGTTAATTATACAATTAGCTCCAGTTTGAAATATTTGCCTAACAACCATTTACCTTTTGTGAAACAGCTTTAATAATGCTAACTGCTTACGCCCATGTTTTCTCACTGTTTTGCTTACCATCCTCTGCTGCAACTACTATTCTTACAATTGCAGTATCAGTAATATAACAATTACCCAGTCTCAGTGCTGTGGAATGGGTTTGAAACTCAGAGTTGAAAATAATTAAATTGGGCATTCACGTTCATGATGAAGATTGATATTGGAGAAAGGACAAAATAAATAGAAATATGAATACATTTTATGCCAAGAAAGGACCATTATATTATCTAGTATGACCTCCTGTCTATCACAGGCCATAGAATTTCATCCTGTTACCCCTATATTGAGTCCAATGACTTGTATAGAGAAAGAATATTGTCTGTTTAGTTTTGTTTTACATAACCTACTTCAGGCCCATCTGTGGTCTGATTGCTGTACGGGGGAAGTAATTTCCCTCTGCTCCATGCACATAAAAATGGCTCAACTAGTTTTGCTCACGCTTTCTAATAAATTCACTCTCACCAAACCTGGGAAACTTCATCCCAAAATATATTTGTGAAAGTTAAGAGCAACTGAAAGAAGTGGGTTATAATGGAAGTTAGAATCCAACCTTATAACAGGCCTTACCCCCAATGGTTGTATATTAAAAAAAAAAAAAAAAGCAGCAGCAGCAGCCAAGAGTCTAATATAACAATAACATAAAGATTCTTATAAATTATTTTACTGATGGTATCATTTATATTTCTTTGAGCATATTGTTCATGGAGACCATAAATGGAGGAAAAAGACCCACAACTTTAAGCTGTAACATTAATGAAAAGTTCACCAGTGCTGCACCTCAAAATGTAAATACACAAATGCGCTGTGTGTGCCTTCTGACAAAGAGTATTTAAAGTTTCCTGCAGTCAAACTCCTATGTACTGCAAAGGAATTAAAAAATGAAAAGCTGCCTTTTGTGAAGTAGGAGACAGAGTGAAACCAGGAGAGAGTAATATCCCTGTGCATCTCTATAGGAGGATTAACTGTGCAGAGAAAAAAAAAAAGGCTGTGTTACTAGCTTTCTCTGTGCTCCTTACTGCAAGATCAGTCTGCAGCATGTCTTCTGCCAGTGATTCAAATGAGGACCAGGAGGATGAGAAGGGAGAAAGGAAAGTAGGGAAAGGAAAATAGAACTGGGCTTCTCTGCACTGGCAATTTACAGTGCTGCAACTTTCTCACTCGGGGCTATGAAAAAACACCCCTGAGTGCAGCGCTGTAAAGTGCCAGTGTAGACAGTGCACCAGCACCCTAAGAAGGGCAGGCAGAGGAGCTGGAAAGGATCAGTAAGGAAATGAGGAGAAAAGAATAAAGGAACACAAAAGAGAACAAAGAAAAGAGAAGGGGGGTTAAAGGTAAGAGAGGAGGATGGAAGGAAAGAAAGTGGAACAACTTGAGTGATGAGTTGTTTTCTGAGACTGTAGGCTGCCTTATGCATCATGTTTTGGAACTCAGTAGAAGAAATGCCAGGGAACTGCCTCCAAGGTGCCACACCATTGAGTGAAGGCAGCTACAGGGCAGCGTCTGACCCCACCATTAGCCTGTCTCTGGACACAACATGTACACTGAACTCCACACAGGCAGGGCTCCTGGCTTGCCGGAGGAGGTAATGAGTTAGGGAACAGGCATTGCATGCAGCAAGCTCTCCCCTGAGGGTGGCATAACTTATAATACAGTATGAGTTCAAGTCAACAATGTTCTTGGCAACAGTAACTCCCTCTCCTCCCCATTTTTTGAGACACTGAAGAAGGGGCCCTTCATTGTCAGTGTGATACAGAACATAGCTGTGCTGTGGAGCTTCTGATGGTGAGGTAGACAGTTCTACATCCACAAGTGATGCCCCAGGATCATGAAGGTGGGCACAGTAGAATAAGCAACCAGTCCCCAGGAGAACTTCCCTGGAGGTTGAGGGGTAGGAAGTAAAAACAAGCAGAGCTTTCTAGCCCCACCACAGATAACAGATAGAGGAATGGGACACCCCAGAAGAGAGATCAAGCTGGAAGGAACCCAGGACATGACAAAAGTAATCAGAGGTTAAATGAAGACAGCAAAAAGGAGGAAGAAGTGGAGGTCTGTTGTGGAGAACAAATTGTATGGGAGAGGAATTGAGGTGCTGTGGTACCATTTGGTGTTAAGTTCATGAGCAATGGAAGACATTGGGACTTCAATTTTATTTTACAGGTCTAGGGTGACTTCTGGCCATCTTAACCCATTGTGATCTCTTCCCTGAACACTTTGGGTGCTCCAGAACCAAGCCTCCCACATCAATTAACTATTCATGCATAAGAGCCTAAGGAGCTGTCACAGCAATTGAGCAAACCTAAGCACTGCATGTAGGGGAAAAGAAAATTAAAGTTATGTAAGAATCCACCATTTAATCTATCACTCATCTACAGCTCTGAAGTCAAGGCATTGCTTCCCCCCACCCCCAAGTTTTATGGCATTAACTCATGGCAACTTGTTGCTCATTAATACACCAGCTCTGGATGTGTTTTGACGGCCGGAAAATTGTCTCTCTTCTTGAATTTAGGAAACAATCTATTTTCCAACACTTAAGTGTAAATACAGTGAGACAGGGTGGAGATGCCCTAGCCTGTCCCTGGCAAACAAGGAATTAAAGGTAAATTAGGCCCCATCCTGAAAATTTATGAACATGTCTAAATTTATGCACTCAGGTAGTCCCACTGATTGCAAAGAGCCAAGCATGAGTAAAATTGATTGAAGTCTACAAATTTTAATTGTAGGATCGTATACTAATTCTCAGATAACACCCTGTTTCTTTCTACACTGAATCAACATGTAGAATGTTTTTCAGTCATGAAAGGTTCAACTATTTTCATTGTTGTACTGGTCAATTTGATGCAAGTTCTTTTCCAGCAAACTGTCACTATTAGCTGATTGTTGCACTGGATTACAATCAATAGCACTCTTTAAGTTTAGAGGTTTGCCTAGTGCTTAATTTGTGCCAGGGTTTGCCATGGCTGAGTCTCGGCACCTCTAAGCTTGGCAGTTCATAGCCCTGGCACCTCTGGGCTCACTGTGTCAGTTATGAAAGCAAAAAAGTGCTTGAGTCCTGGCACCTTTTTCATTACAAATTAAGCACGGGGTTTGCCCTTGAATCCTTGACCAAACCGTTCTTTCCCCATTGTTAGGAAGAGTATGGTATGTCAGCTCACTGTCTGCCGCTATCCTACCTCAATAGCGACATGAATCCATCATTTCAGCAATGATGAACATAAGTTTTCTCAAGTCCAATAAGCTACATATACAAAGCAGAAGCAGAGGATCTATTAGTTCTGGACCAACTGTAAGAGATTTCTCTAGAACCGCTGTGTATAATCACTAGTAAATAGATGTCTCATGATTGGTACTCCAGACTGGCATGATTGCTGCTCTCTAATACTTGATGCATCTGTCATACTTTTCATCCTCCAGGATGCCAAAGCATTTTATAAACCACATTCCTCATCACTGAAATGCAGCCACCCTTGAGGCAGGAAGGTGACTGTCAACTCACTGATGCACAACAGGGCAAGGAAAGAACATTTTGGCCAAGGCTGCAAGGGAATACCCCACTCCTGTAGAAAGTATTAGAGAATCTTTAATGTCTATATTGAAAACAGGACCCTCCGTTTTAAAAGCAAAGAGACACAAACTTTACTTTGAACTCATTATCTGACCTGTAAAGATGAAGGAAAAGTTGATTCAGCCCTGCCTAATTAGGCTCTGTGGTTCCAGGGAGTGTAGGCAGCCCAAATCTAACACACAGGCCACTCTGCTTTATTGTCCAGCTCCCTGACACTAAGCTTCCCCTCCCTACCTCAGGGCTTGACCTTGCTGAAGCCCCTCTGCAGTGCTGAGCATGCACAACTCAAAGTTGAATCAGTGGGAGGGCCAAAGAGCTTTCAGGATTGGACGCTGCATGATGACCGATTTTCAGGGTCTCTGAGGGAAGCCTTTCTAATGACTAATAAGAGTCACACCAAAGTGACCAGAAGTACCAGCAGACTGAACAGCCACTACTCCTCGCACCCTTTCTCAGGGCTCCTCATTAAGGGTCCTGAGCATCTTCAGCTTGCAGTGGACTTCAGTGAATATATGAATACTTAAATATGCCTGCAATAAAGTCATCTGGCTGACTCTTGAGGTTCTAGAAGATAGAAGAGAGTTAGTTTTTAAAATATACATTTGTTCACAATGAGCCCGACTATTGTAAAAGCTTATGAAAAGGGACAGTGAAATGGGGCCCTTTATCAAATGTGAGTGAATTGCACCAACTCCTATGCAACCAATTGTCAGAAAGCTTTTTATTAGAGAATGTGGGGTGCAGGAAGGGTGGATTCTGATGACTAATTCTAATTTTTTCCAAGAAGTTACTACTTCACCATCTCTTATGCAGAGCATATCACATGCAATGAGTATTGTTCTGCAGTAATGACTCGGATATTTTACACAATCAAAGCATCTAAGCAATAGCTTGACAATTTCATTTGACTTAGTCACAGTAAAAAGAGTGTTGGTGTTGTGCCATCATCGATGTTTCCCTGAATGGAGTGTTTAGCTCTCTATTTTGGAAACTCACTCTGTACGTGGTGCTGTACAGTTGTGGCTGCTAAATAATGCAAGTTTTGAAAAAGAATGGAATTGAATGAGAGCAGAAAGAAATGGATGTTGCATCCAGCCTTGTCTTTATGTAAACTATTTACAGGACAATGATCTGCATTAATGAGATGCCTACCATCTGAGAGAACAGTGAAGCATTAAGCCAAGACCTATGCTTCTCTTAGATATGTTTGGAAATATTCTTAAGACTCTCCATAGTATCCCATTCACAGATGTCTTCAATTTACTATATTTAGCTCTCCCCCATCAGAATGGGAGATATACACACTGGTTTGGATACCAACATTCAAAACAAACAAACTAAAACCTTACTTTCGTGTCTAAAGAGTTGCATTAACTCTAATATTTCCCATTAGGATTTTTCACTTTTGCACCTTGTCTCCCACTAGGATCAGAGCCAGAAATAAAAAAAGCATGAGAACCACGGTTAGTGGAGGAGATGCAGAACCTTACAGGAAGGGTTGAGGTGTTTTCATGTGCAAGCAAGAAGTAGCTAATTGAAAATTGCTGCAGGTAGCCTTGATCAAGAATGCTCCTGGCCCTTAATTCTAATTTTCAGACCCTGGGACACATTTCGGTTACAACTTAAAAAAAAAAGGGTGCACAGAGTAGCTTACAGCAAATAGACTGGGGGGGGAGAATTCAAGCCCTCAGGGGTGTTAGCTCCCAAAATTAGGTCACTGCTGATGCAGAACTAGATGCAATGTTCTGCTGACCAAGCCAAAAAGGAGAGTCTTTTTAATCCAGAATTCTGCACTGTAACACTGTAGCCTGATTGATGTCATCAAATGTGGGGCAGGTATCTTTCCATGATTGCCAGCTGTTTTCAGTTGCCCTCATCTGTTGCAGTTTGATGGAAGTGTCCAAGCCTGAGCATAAATGGGAATTTGCAAGTTCACAAACAGGGGTAAAATTTTTAAAGACAAGATATATTTTGCATGATTTATAATACTAATAAGGCCTTAAAGGGTTGTTCAGAACAACAATTACAGACTTTACCTTTGGGCATTCACAGTGGTGTGGAGATATTATATTCAATTGTTTAAGTATTGCCTAATTTAATTGCTTTCCATGAGCTTGCAAATGGAAAGCTAAAGATCCACAAGCTTCCACTTCAAGTCACTCAAAATTAACATTTAGAGTGAAGATATCAAAGAGCAGAACATGTGCATAGAGGAGAGGTGGTGATGTCAGAACAGGGCAAGAGGGTCTGGGGCCATACAAACTACTCATTTTGAACAATACCTTCCTCAAATCAGTCTTCACCATTTACTGCAACATTGAAATTATACCAATACCATATCCTTCATGCTTGAAAATCCAAAGACTGAGAGAAAGGGAAATGATATTTTCTAGGAATAAATGAACTGACCCTTATTTAAGAAGGCCCAGATGAACAATAAATCTGACTTGTCATGATGAAACAGAAGCGTGCATGACAAATAATATTCATTTCTAGCTTCTTCCTACTTTAGGACAGTTAGTCAACATTTCTTTTTTTTTTTTTTTTTTACAGGCTTTGTTTATAAAACATCAAGTACCTATTGGATACAGGATACATCTTTTAGATGTCACCTAGGTGTCCAGTACCAGTTAGGCTGCATCTACCCTGGTAGAGCATCACATTTTTCACATTCAGATATGTACGTGCTACATCAGCTTTTTAAATAATGACAAATGTACTTGCATCATCTCAAAATAAAGAATTTTTAAATTAGTCTTCTAATCTCAGCAGGGTTAAATTAGACACTTGAAGCAAAAACAAAACCCACCACTAACATTTTCACAAGTGTATCCAGTGTGAATTGAAACAACTGCGGCTTAGCCTAGAAGGCACTTTTCTCTTTCAATACAGGACCACTACTTAAACACTATGGCACAAGAGGATTTTTAATTTCTTATCAAAGCAGCTGCTCTGTCTCGCTTCTGAGCTCAGAGTTCAACCACATGTTCAACAAGGTGTATATTTATTACAAGAGTTCCCTATAAAGGGAATATTTCTGTCTTCTCAGACACCCACCTATTTGTAACCATGACAATAAGCTGCACATTACTTTCCATCTGAAATCAGTTTCAGTGAATCCTAGCTGTTTCTACTCTGTTTCCCCCCACCCAGGATACACATTTCAAGCAATATCCTCTAAGTACAACTTCCACTACTGCATACGTAATAACCATTGCTTTTTTGTTCATTAATGATTCTCATTCAATCTGACTAAATCTGATTTATGATCTCGTATTAGTCTCCTATATGAATAACTTGAACTAATTTATTTTGAGGCTAAGATCTGCTTGGTAGACCCTGGTCTGATGTGCATCAACCAAAGAAATGATGGGTGTTACAGGGAGTGTTAAGATGGGTGCTTACCCCTAGAGCAATCCCTTGTATTAAGGTTGGCATTTTTCTCTGCATGGCCCCTGTCAGTCTGGTGTGGAACTGCAGTCACATGCCTGTCTTAGTTTCCCCTAAAGGGTTTTCAGGTAGTTCAATAAGGCTTTTATGTAGTGAATAGTGCTCCTAATTTATTTAACCAAAGGCCAAGCAAATGTGCAAAGAAGCCTTCAAACTCAGCCTCCTAGCTGGGCATAGGAGGAGGGGAGTTAAATTAGTCCATGTGCCCCACCTAAGTCCCTCTGGAATCCTCACCACCAGTAAGGTCCTCTCAACCCAACATCTCCTTTAGGAGGCAGGCTTCTTCTCATTACCTGGGGAAGAGTTCCTTCTTTTGGCTCAGGGCCCCCACAGAGATCAAATCACTAAAACTTTTGTTCGGCGCACTATGTATTTCTTCTGTGGCCTGGACTGCTTGCTGCTGTCTGGTGAAGGTCATTTTGGTGGGGCCAGGTCTCCCTAGGAGCTTGGCATGCATAGTTCTCCCTATTTCAGTATTTATTCCCTGGTGAGCTCCTTAACCGGTTCCCCTGAAAAGTCTTTCACCACAGGAACATCCTCTGTTTTGGGCTTCCTGACTGAGGTGTCATGGCACTTCATTAGGCTCATGTGCTCCTTAAATAATTAACACAGATTCACTTGTGGATAGTTATCTTATTCTCCTTAGCAAAGATGCCTCACCCATCTGTAACCAGGCTGAGCCCCTCAGACCATCAGCTACTCTGTGACAGGGACCAATAGTCAGATGGAAAAGGTGACTAGAGGATCATGAATACTAATGGCTATGCATGCACAACTGGAAGGGGGCAATTTAACAGGATACTGCATGTTGTTCAAACCTGTTGGGCTGGGAAGGTGAAGGAAGACTCCAAGTAGGTTATGGAGATATCCATATAATTCAATTGAATATTGTCATTAAGGGATAGGAGGTGTTTGAGGAGGACAAAAAGCAAAAATATTTACCTGGAACACAGATTTCACAGGTCTTGAAATAAATACACACACACACACACATTCCCCTTTTCTGAAACACTGAAATAAAAACAGGCAGCAAGTAGCTAAATAATGTAAAGAACTTCCGGTTAACTAAAATTTTCTTATTAATATAACTACTATTAACTATAACTCAGCACAGCCTCACTAGTTATAGAACTTTCAGCTACTTGTCTATTTGTGTTTATGTTCTGCCTCATGTTTCTTTGGATGGTAAGTTCTCTTGCTTTTTCTCTAATAACTGCTTTTATTTAAGACAACCTGAACAGGAAGGAAAAGCTAGTGAGCTGAGGTAGCCAAGGATGGGACAATAAAAAGCAGGAAACTGACATCTGACCTTAAGGGAAACAGAAGGAAGGAGGTAATATTTGGGCATGGTCAAAGACTAGAAAGTTGCCACAGCCCTCTCCAAATGACGCTAAACAATACAGGGATGCTAGGTATGGCTCCAGTGTCTGAGTCAAAGTTTTTGGCAAGTCTGGCCTGAAAAGTTACTTGGCAGTAAAAGCTCTTCTCTGAATAGATGTTGCCAAACATAGTTTAAGCTCATATTGATTTTGGCAACCACGCCCGGGCAGGGATTTTACCTTTTTACTTGCCGGTGGCAAGGGACCCTCCCTAGAGCTCAGCCCTGCATGGCACAGCACCATCAGGTCCTCTTGCTTCTCCCAATAACTTGTTGACAGCCCAAAGTGCTTGGAGTCACATTCCTCTTCCCAGGCTCCCTTTTACGTGTTTATACATATGCAGTTTTCTTTGTCCCTCCCCTCTGGTTAAAAGATTCCACTACCCTCCTTCCTGGGCTGTGTAATGAGTCAAGACAGCCTACTCACAGTCAGATTCCAGCCCTACCTGACAGGGCTCCACTCCTCACAGAGTCAGCTGACAGCTGGATTTTTATCTTTCAGGGGGTAGCTTCCTGATTAACACCTGGCCATCATACACCAGCTCATCTGCTGATCCCTTGAACACCTGTTTCCTCAAACAAGCATGTCATGAAACAGGGTTGATTGGCCCTGAGTCCCCATACTCCTTAAAGGGCCCAGGCTATCCTGTTACACTGATACACAGTATGCTCCCAGTTATCTGAAAAGCATGAGGGACAAGGATTTTATCTGGATAATAGGTGTTCAGCTATAGGATAAGGTAGGAGCCATTCAGCAGCAGGGAGTCTTCCCATATAGCCAAGGGCCTATCTTCCTTCTCACAGCATAAGATACATGGGGGAGAAGGAAAGGATTCGGATAATGTAAATGTTTGGATAATAGTGTTTCAGATAAACAGGAGTATACTGTATCAACTTTTGTGATGTGCCTATAGCATGGGATGGATGTAACTGTAAAAGGGGACAAAGTAAAATAAAATAAATGAACATCACAGTTAACGTGTCCAGATACAATTGTGCCATAATTGCTATCGCCATGTTCCCCTCCTCCCCCAGTGAACCACCAAAACTAAATTTGGCCAGCCCAAATCATCTGGTTCAGAGGTGACTTAACTATACTACATGAATGGGTGGCCCAACTGACTGACCCTCCACGCTGCATTGATAATCTTCAGCAGTTCAAGAGCTGGGCATGCCTGCTGGGTTTTGTGGCTTCTGTTAGGCAAGGCAGCGTGTGCGTATGTGTGTGTGCATCTCAGGGATCAAGGCTTCAGTGAGAGTAGGTCTGAAGCCCGAAACCCCAGCAGGCCTGCATCGCTGGGCAGAAACCCCAAGAGCCACCACCTTGCTGCGGGGCAGAAGCCCAGAGCTCCCCTCCCAAGTCTGATAGGAGGAGAAAGGGGGGGGGGCATGGAGGGTTCTGCAAGATGCACTTTAACTATAAAAGAGCTGCAAATTGTGGGACAATGTAATCTTGTGAGTTTTCTTCTTCCACTCAGTCCACAAATACCATGAGAGCAGCTGCTCATATGGGTCCTTTGAACTTCTGACTTTAGACCACCACTTCAGAACCTTCAAAATATTTTGTTCCAGATCCATTTTTGAAATGAGCAAGCATTTTGGGGGGAACAGATTGGTTCCTATTTTCTGAACTAGTTCTCCTATTTCTAGTGAAATGTATTGATTAATGAATTGCATTCTAATTTCTCCACCCAATTAATGGCATTCTTACCATCTGATGCTAACAGATTTTGCTAGCAGTTGCTTTTCACTTGTGACCCTCCACATGGGAGGTTTCTTGTCTAGTTATTCCCTTGTGTATAAGCTAATTAAAGGGTCAGATGAGTTGTATCTAAATTTTATGTGTGCCAGGATCTTGAACGGTTGCTTTCAAGACTTACACATGAAAGGAATAAGGAGTCCAGTGACACCTTAAAGACTAACAGATTTATTTGGGCATATGCTTTCATGGGTAAAAAAACCTCACTTGAAGTGAAGTTTTTTATCCACAAAAGCTTATGCCCAAATAAGTCTTTAAGGTGCCACCAGACTCCTTGTTTTTGTGGATATAGACTAACACGGCTACCCCAACACACGAAAGGCATGTTCTCGTCAGAGCTGATCTTTCCAGAGGACCCTATGAAATCACCCAGGGGCACCAGACAGTCAGCACAGCAACCACTGAGCACTGTGTTGATGGGCAGAATAAGCCATGCAGCGGGTGAAGGCAGTGGCCATACTGCACCATTTTTAAGACTGACTATGGATATGTCTCACATCAGGACTCCAGCAAAGCACATGGTTCTCAGATTAGAGGGCTTTACTAAAGCTCTTTTAAATCAGAGCCACGCTATCTTGCCTCTATTTGTTTGGGTGCACAGCAAGTGAGATCAAGTCACCAGGCTAATGTGTATTTGCTGGCTTTATCTCAGCTCTTGTAACACATGCATGGGCTACGATAAGCCAATTAGATTCTCTCAAGACCAGATACTATCTGGCTGAGAAATTGCTGGCAGTGCAGTAGGCAGCGCTTCTGCAGTCTCTGAGGGGGTTTCACATTTTCCCAATCAGTTCTCACAATCATCCCTTCTCAGTGCCAGAATTAAAACAAAAAATCACAACCCTTTTAAGTTTATTTAATTATTCTGTATTGTAAGAAGTAGGAGAGCACTGTGTGTTTGGAGGAAGACAAGGATGGATACGCAAGTGCCAACGTCACACTTTTGACTGTACCTTGAAGAGATCTAGAGTTATAGTTGTCATAGCAACCCTATTAACAAATAGCAGCCTACGCTTTACACAGGAGATGTGACTGTTGGGGTTTGTGGGAATTTTATTAGCAATTTCTGCTAAAATGCACGGTTTCTGTAAGCCTCCCATCTATCACCTCTCATATTCTTTTGGGTTTTTTCCTTACAGTGCACCTCTCACTTTATGGCACCCAAATTTTTATTAGTTTAAAGTGAATATCCCTACAGCAAGAGCCCCGCAATTTGCGATATTCTCTCTCTCATGCTGGAAGAAGATATACGAATGTACCATTCTTTAAAAGAAATAAATTGATTTGCATTAACACTCTCTGTGAGCTAACTCTGGGACTATAATTATAGTTTCAGTCTTCAGGGTTACTAAGCAATTCCCCTCATTCCCCACCAAAACCCCACCCCCAATAAAAGGATGATCTAGTTAGAAAGATAAGGGGAGGGTCCATTCTATACATCATCCAAAAATGGATTGATTTATTTACTGCGGTTGTTTAAGACAAAGATTTATAAAGACTGAATTACAGAGATTTCAGTACCTGAAGGTTTATTATGCATGGTTTTCATGATTCATAACCATCTCTAGATGCATTACTGCTACTCTGCTGGACCAGGATTTAAATATTAACCCCTGGCAGAATTTATTTCTAGATAGATTAGAATTAGATTATCTGTCTGAGCTATATTTATTACAATAGCAATAATACCTTGCATTTCTACAGCACCTTTCATCTCAGGATCTTAAAGCATTTTTCAAATTCTAATTAATTAAATATCTAATTAAACATCCCTATGAAGAACATAACAAATATCCCCATTTTAAGGATGTACTAACTAAGGCAGAAGTTACATATCTTGCTCAAGGTCTCCCAGAAGTCAAGAGTGAGAGCAGGGACAAGACTCTTTGCTATTTAATTCCCAGTGGGCACTCTGTCCTCAAGAGTGATTATTGATCTTTCCCCAGCACAAACACTTTGTCATGTCTTTTATTAGCAGAGTGAGGCAGCTCAAAAAGTTTCCCAACAAATGAAAGAACACTTATAAGCCAAATGTTTGTTTAAAGCAGACATCCCTGTTACCAGTGTAGCAGCAGACAGCAGCAGCATCCCAGCTTTCCCACTGTACTGAGTTTGCTTTCACCATCACAGAGATGAGGTAGAAAGAGATGCTTCTGGACCCACTAATTTTTGACCACCATCCGAAGAACTGTCTACCAGAGAGCTACTATCATGACATTTGTATAGCTGACTCCCTCTAATCTCTCTGAGGATTTCCAGTAACCTCTCCATTCCTACGAACATGGTTCTGAGAGGAAGCTGTATTCAGGACTCCAACAACTGAAATTTAAACAAAGTGAACTGTTACTCCAACTTTATCAAGCTAATCCACTTACTAAAGGGAACTGAGGGGAACAGTTTCCACCTCAGCTCAAGTCCTAAACAATGCGTCGAGGTGTTTCTTGTACTAGTTTAACTAAAAAAGACCTCCTCTGTCTGAGAAGGAAACAGGGCACCATTGTTCTCAGCAGAAGTCCAGCCTTTCTTCTACAATGGCTATTCTTTCTCTTGTCCTCCCTTCATATGTCAGCTTGGCCTGGTAAGCTAATGAGACACAGCAGCACCTGCCTTCCAGCTACTTAGCCCCCTGCCTCTTCTTCATAAACACTACAAACTTTATTTTCTGGTAAATTGATGACATGAGATACTTCAGACAGTCCGCATCAACCACCCAAACTCTCTTCACCGATTTCAACAGAGAAGTCACTACTTATCTTCACTAATATAACCTAATTAAACTTCAAATGTTTACAGAGCACCTTCCATCCCAAGCTGATTTACAAACTTTATATACTGTACCTTAGAGAGAATTTACTTCACCCACTTCTGGGGTATAACACAGCAGCTGTTTGATAGCTCACAGCACCACCACAGAACAGATTAGGGCAGGGAGTGAAGGAGAAAAATGTTTCCAGTTCACATCTTAGGGAAAATGTTGGTAGGATGTTTGCAATTACATGGTTAGTACTGAGGCTAGGACAGAGATTAACTACCCCACTGTAGTAAAACCTTTCATGGGATATTGAATTACTAATAGCATCTGGGGTGTTGGTTTCAAATCTCATTCAAAAGACAGTACTTCCATTGCCCAGCCCCATGCTGGGACATGAGTCTAGAATGCTGCCTAATCAACACCACTACTTACAGCTCTCTGTCTGGGTTTTCTCTGAAGTTCCTCCATCCAAGCACTAACCAGGCTGACTCTGCTCAAGCTGGGAGATCTGATGAGATCATTCCTGGGGGTGTCATGGCTGTAGGCAGCCCCTGCCACTCTGGTTATATAGATTCACAATGCCATTGTTATGTTTAATGTCTAATACAATCGACAAGTCTATTGTGACACGGTGAACGGACTTCAATCTGCACTGTACTAGCAAAGGATGTTATATAGCCAGACATCCCTGCAAATGTGGCTGGTCTTGT
This sequence comes from Chelonoidis abingdonii, assembly GCF_003597395.2. Taxonomy (NCBI): domain Eukaryota; kingdom Metazoa; phylum Chordata; order Testudines; family Testudinidae; genus Chelonoidis; species Chelonoidis abingdonii. The sequence continues at coordinate 8,316,684 of NC_133783.1, read as the reverse complement.
GGATACAGTGGCTGCAAAAAATCCCAGCAGAGATGCCTAGGAGGTCAGTAGTTGCTTAAAATGAGAGTACCAATAAGCTTAACAGGCAGCTTGTCTCCCATGGCAATATAAACAGTCCAGTGGCAGGAGCTCAGGGATTCTGAAGTCCTGGAAACAGCAGGATGTTCTCCTTATCATGCTTCTCACTTAGCAGCTGTAAGAAAGCCTAAGACTTTAAGGCTTGGGATCTCAAAAGGCCTTTTTCTTTTTGTGACCTGTTACTAGATTACTTATAGGCTGGAACTGCAACCCATCAGCCCAGGTTCTTTTTCTCCTGCTGCCCCTTCTCTGGCTGTCCTACTGCACAGAGACTGTACTGTATGTGAAAATGTATAAATGTATTCAATGTCTTTTTAAAACTAGGAAATGCTGTTTTGGTTATTAAATTAATGGGCCCAGTGGCATATTTAGAGGGATTTTATTGTGCTTGAGAATGATGCCAGATTGGCACAGCCATGAAGACTTAACTACCCCATTAACCTGCAGACAAGTGAAGCACGGTAGCAGCCGTGCAAGCGGCCTCCACATTACTGCCATGGCCTTGAGAGGCCAAGTCTAACAATGTAGATAGTTCAGTCTCCACACCTCTTCAATCCTTGGCCTCGCTGACTGACTGCCAACATGAATGCCAGTTGTGTGTATGGACAGCTGCCCACTAGTAACCAGCCAAAACTGTCCAATCTTTGCATAAAACATGTCAAATAACTGTCAGGTGATAATAGATTTTGGTCTCTACTAACCAGAGATAAAAGGTTCCATACTCCATTACTAATCCCATGAACCATCCATCCCTTGTCATTATTTTAATAGAAGACTCTGGCATATTAAGCATATCTTGGCCTCACATTTTACGGCTTCTGGATTTTAGGTCTGATTTGTGTGGTAAAAACAGTATGTAGTTGAAGCATGCCCGACATTAGCTTTTATGGTATTGTTTGCTTCTGAGGATGCTCAGATATACTTCACAGAATCTGAATACTGCTAATGTGTCTTCTTTTTTTTTGCTGTTCTTAATTAGTTTCCACAGTTCTTAAAAATGAACATAGCCACTTATGTCACATGACTTGCAACTATCTTGAAATATACAGAATACAATACTTAGAACATCATTTTGAGTAGAACAGCAGTAACATGGAGGCAGGCAATAGCACTGGATAGTCCTTTTTCATATTAGATCTTTTTTCCCCCCATACACCAGGTATTCTTCTGACAGGACCATTCTGACATTTTTGAACAGTTCTGACAATACTCTTGCTGGAAACTGTGAAAGATGACAGTAATTTGGGAATATTCTAACTGGGAGACTGAAAAGAGAGAGAGTCAGTATGTCTGAGACAACTATGTCATTTGTCATCCCAGTGATTTCTCTCACACACGGAAAGACTCTGCTGAGGACTACACAATATGATTATACTCACATGCACCTTGATGAAATGATCTTGGGATGTAGGGAGGAAATATACAGAGACATCACAGTCTACTGGATGGAGGACTTGACTGCGGCCAGGTCTGCACTATAGACTTCGTGAAGAGGTGGGATCCCTGACTGACATAGCTGTTGCTGGCAGAAGCCCCTTGTGCAGATGAGGTTATCGTGGCAAAACTGTGCTTTTACCAACAGAGGTTATTTCCCTCGTTTGGGGCGGGGGGTGATTTTACTATACCAGCGACAAGTGCAGTTTCACCAATATATTCCCAGCCGTTGACCCACTAGGTGACCCTGGGGAAGTCACTTCATCTCTCTGTACCACTATTTCCCATCCCATCCTTTGGCTTATTTACATCATATGTGATCTCTCACTAAATCTATGGACCATGCTTAGCACAGTGGGGCCCTCGTCTCAGCTGGGGCCTCTAGGTGTTACCATAATCTAAAACAAATAATATTGATACACAGGATGAGCTAGTAGCAAAGAAGAGACATAACTGCCCATTGACAAAATATCAGCTAACTGTTCTTGCATAGAAAAAAACCCCAATGCACTAGATGCTGCTTCTAGTTATGGTGAATCTGAAGAGTAAAACTCTGTTCACTTGAAGGAGGAAATTCCTGCAAGGAGATAGCTGAGAACCACATTGGGAGAGCTGAATCTGCACAAAGGCAAATGACAGCATTGCCAACCACTGGCCAGCAGTGGAAGTATGGGACTATTTTTATTCTGGCCCCTCTAAACAATGGAGACATCTTCCAGATAGAACCTATGGAGGTGGGATGGTAATAGCCTTGGGCTGAACAGCATAGTTGACATTATGCACACACCTTGACTAGGCAGTTATTGGTATTGTATTTTATAGCACCCAAAAACGTGCTAGGAACTTCACAGAAGACACAGAAATAAAGGCTCCTGTCTCAAAGAACTTCCAGTCTACTTATGAGACATCACAAAATGACTGAGGATGTCAAGCAATAGGAAAATGGGTGTTGCAAAGAATAGGGTAATTGTGGTAACAGCAAGAAGATCATGGGGTTACTCAATGTAGCCACCAGTGAATTTGGAGGGGTTTGTTAAATTTTCTGGTGTTGAAAAAATAAATTAAAAAAACCTAAGGAAGATTCAAATATAAGATAGTGAATATGATTGGATCATTTAATGTAGGCACTGCAAAAGAACTGAGTTTTCAGGATAGTGTAGTAGGGTTTGGTAGACCATAGAAGAGGGAGTCCCATGCATGGGAAGGAATGCTGAACAAGTGACAAAGATACTTGTTGGAGAAACAGATGAATGGAACACAAGGCTAGTGTCACTGATGGACCAGGGGGTCGATATGATAAGAAGCTGTGGTCTGAAAACAAGGGGTAAAAAGAACAGCATAATGCCCCGAAGGTGAAAACTAAGAGGTGGCACCAGCTGAGACCTCTTTAGTAGGAATAGAGAGCTCCAGGAGGGCTTTGCATGGTGCTAAGGGGGCTCCTCCAGCCATAATATGACAATATATTTTATCTGCTTTTGCACTGTATACAAACTCTCATTTAGAGGAAACCTACAGCTATTCCCATGTGCCTACGTGAATACAGTCCAGAACAGATATCCTGCTGCAACAGCCACCTCACTAGAAGATGGAATGTACAGCATGTATTTATTACAGGTTTCATTTTTACATTTTTGCTTTGCGTAAACAATATGTTTTTTAGGGAGACATTTATTTTTCATGAGTCTTGAAGTCTCTTACTAAGATTGCAAATTGGTAATAAGAAAAATTTAAAATCCTCCTGCAGCAACAGGCAAATCTAGGAAATATATTGTTTTATTCACTCCTCACAAGTTCAGGAGCTATTTTCTGCTCCTGCAATATTCATCCAGTGCTTTGTCTTCACCTTCTCTCATTCCCTCAGTCTCTCCCAGCCAGTGAGCAAAAAGCAAGTTGTACATCGCTGTCTTGTGACTCATCCTTAATGTAAAAATATCTCTGTGTGTGGCATGTGGTGTTAATCATTGTCTCTCTCTTTCTTAATGTCAGAGTTGGCAATTTTCTTCATCTTCTCTGGGTGGCCAATGTGTGCATCATTTCTGATTTTCTTCATTATACCAATGAGTGGGTGGCAACTGCAGCTAAACTAATCTCTCTTTGCAAGTGCAGTGGCACATGTGGTTACTTACGGTCTGTCTTTCAGACAGCATCAGAGATCAGAGATTAAACAGTCCTCAGTTCCAACAGACTTAACATGATATAGATGGTATTTATACATTTTTCTTATATTGCTGTGTCTCCCGCCGTTATTTATTTATAGGAGGGGGAAGCTAAGAACATTTTTCCATCCCCTGCTAATAAACTGATTGTTCCATGGCTCAAGCTATTCAAAACATTCAAAACTGTAGCTGGGAAGTTATTTGTCCTGAACTGTTTGGCGGTGCTGTGTTCTGTTAAATAGATGCTACATTTCGTTCCCCATCAATAGCTACATATCAGTAGTGGATGTACCGATCCTCCTATGCTAAGTTTGTAAAGTACCTTATGTTCCTGTGGTGTAAGAGGCACAATACAAATGTAATTTTTTCCCTCTGCAGTTTGCACTGTTTGCTAAATATATTATGAAACACTGTTTAGATCAGGTCTTCTGTGCTATGTCCTTCCACAAACAAATCTCCAGTGTCCCCTTAGGGACTGAGTTACAATATTTGCTGAAATGTAAATGCTAATGGGAGCTGTATGATTTGTGAACAAATAGGAAGAATGTATGGAGGGAAATTTTCATGTCACGCAGGAACGGTCTATTGTGGCTGCATTTCTTGGCCAACTCCCAGCTCATTTCTTGGCCAATTGTATATGGAATGGATTTTTCAAGAAACAAAACAGTAAGTTAACAGCCCTCTCCCCCACACACAGTTACATAGCAAATAAATATCAGGCAGAATCAGAAACTCCAGAAAGCTGTGATCAATCCAATGTGGATTATTATTTTCTACAAGTAAAAAGAATTTTATTTTGGGTAAATTTTCACAGGGGCAGCAAAAGGCATGTTCCTGACACCAGAGCAACCCACCTACCAAATATCCAGTTCCACTCCAAAGTTTCGTGGTGCTAGACTTTCCATCTTGAAACGGTTGTAATGCTTTGACATAGGGAAAATACATATTTTCCCCTAATGTCCACTCTTGGAAATGGCTGAACCAATTTATCTGAAACTTAAAAAAATAATAATAGTAATTCAGCCTGAGAAAGATATCCAGCATGGAAAATTTCAGCCCCAGTGGTTACAGTTTTGCATATCAAGCAGCTCACAATGCACACAAAGGCGGGTGGATATTTCGACCAACAATACTAGGTCATATCTCTACTCTGATAAGTAGTTCTGTAGTCACGTAGTGTTGTGTCTGTTCCCTGATTTATCTTCTCTGTTTGCACTCTTCTTCTCCTCAAAGGCCCCTTTATCATGGTTACTCTGTCCGTCCTCAGTGAGGGCAACCACAGGATGCAGTGTCATTTGAAAACCCCTAAGGACAAATCCTCTGATAACTAAAAGTGGCCACTGAAGAGCAGTACAAGACCTCTGTTCTTTCCCTCTCTTGGCCCCAGTACCATTGGCTCCACAGCATTCCAGACCCCAAAGAAAGGAACTGAGTTTGGATCATCAAGTCGTGGATTAGGATCTTTATATGCAGCACACGCACTAGAGCAGCAGGCCAGCCTGCATATGTTTGGTGCGAGCCAACCATTCTCTTTTAAAAAATCCTGCTTCATAGCTGTTTCCCTGTGCACAATCGATCCCCAGTGCTAACAAGTTCTTCATACCATTGTTAATACTTAATATGATACCAACAGTAGATATCTTGCTGTGGATGTATTTTTATAATCAAAAACAGAGCTTTGACATTTACTGCTCTGGCAAAGTACCTCAACCTTAGAGATGGGCAAAAAATGGAAAACACGTGTCTACTGAAATTGCTAACTACTGCCAAATTATTGGTATGGCTTTGTAACGTGGCCATATGCCCAATATGAACAAAAACCACCAGTGTATTTAATGTATGCTACTAAATAGCTTCAGGTGCTCCAATACTACCACAATGTGTATAATATAAATGCCAAAAATAGGATAATAGTACTCAACCATTACTGACCTGGTCTAGATTTGAACTGGTGATGTGGAGAGACTAAGGGATATCTATTTTATTATCAATTCACTGAACCATTCTGTCTTTAGTCAACATGGTTTTATGTGGAAAGGTCGTGCGAACTAAGATCAATGTTTAGAACCAGCACCAGACCCAGCACCAGTAAAACACAGAGAAAGTGAAGAATTTAAGACATTGGGAACTATTGTGAAAGAAGAATCCTTTCTTGTGAAATGATGAGACAATACAGGAAACAAGAATTTTTCAGGCCACAGCTGATGTCAACTTTGGCATCAAAACTGCACCACATTAGTGGACGACAAACTCCACATAAGCACCTTTGCCTAATGTTGAGGATAAAGATAACATAATAAAAGGAATGTTGGAGGAATTGTTATAAAGAATGGAGTAACTTCGGAGCATGAATACTATAATAAATGTGTGCGATAATAAAGTAACAAGACCAGAGGAGAAGATAGAAAAGACTGAAGAGACAACATTAGAACATACAGCAAAAACTAAAGCACAGATAAAAAGTAATATAGCAAAAGGAAGAACAAAACTACTGGGGAATAAATCAGAATTATGAGACTCGAACATAACAATTCTTGTGATGCTAGCAGAAAAAGAAATCCCAGTTTACTGAAATATGATGAACAATTTCTGATGAAATTACTCAATTTAAATGCTACAGAAGACCCTAGGGAGAGAAAGAAATGCTTCAGAATTCCTTCCAGATCTGTCCAAGGCACGAATGTCAATGTCTTTTTGTAGGACCAAAAGTGCCATAATTTCTGATTTTAGAGACAAAAGAACAAAAAAAGAAAGAAAGGTCTTCAGAAAAATGTGAACTTCTCCCCTTTCAAACCAAATTTATGCTCCATGAGTCAAGTCACAGGAGGACAATTTGCAGAGAAAGAAATAACTCAGGTCAAAAGGTTTATTTGTTATACCCAACCAAATTCCAGGTCTCATACAACAGGAAAGTATTCTATGTTCTGGAATATAAATCCATATGATAGATCTCAGATAAAACTCACAATGGGAACTTAAAATATCTGTCACGAATCTGAAGAATTAGTGATGAAGCAAACTCACTGTCACAAACAAGTTTGGGATTGGCTGATGTACATTTAACATCATCAAATAATTAGACACAATATTTTGTCTTGAATTTTTTAAAAAAGCCATGTTAAAAAACACAGCTTCATCCTAATTCCATACTTTAAAAAACAAACAAGTACCAAACACCAATGCTCTGCTTGGTGATATTTTTGGCAGGCAGGAGCAAATGAGCATATAGATTCAATTACATTCACTCCCTTATACGTGGCCGTCCTACATTGGAAGGGTAGCACACGGGGACATTAGCAGCAGGAGCGGCGTCACAGTTTTTGGCACCCTAGGCGGGGGTCCTTCCACGCTCCTGGTCTTCAGGGCACTTCAGTGGCGGGTCCCGGAGCGAGTGAAGGACCCGCCGCAGAATTGCTGCTGAAGACCCGGAGCGTGGAAGGACCCCCCACCACCGAATTGTCGCCGAGGGCCGCAAAATGCCGCCCTCCCAAATCCTGGCGCCCTAGGTGACTGCCTAGGTCGCCTAAATGGAAGCGCCAGCCCTGATTAGCAGTGTTGCTACCTATGATGTACTACTCCATATACAAACACTATTTGGATTCCACTGTTGTTGCTCCAACAACATTAAATTAGAAAGAAAAATATCCCCAACGCCCATTATGTGAACTAAATTCTCTTCTTTAATTAGGAATGAATTTAAATCTGAATTATGTAAATCAGAGTACTCCTCTGAGTTTCTAAAAACATAAGTATCAGAAAATTAATCTTGAATTCCAAGCACTCTGAAACAGTGCAGCACAGCAGCTGCTACCTCGCTGCTCTCTGAGAACTCCCTGTCAACACCTACCAATCTAGATCAACTTCATGATGCTAGGGGCAGCTTTCCAAGGAGGTATACTTGGCAAGCGATTTTCCCCTCAACACCATTCCCATGTGGCACAGGTACTCTATAACATCTCTGCAGCCAGTCAGGAGGAAATGGCCATGGTACAGACACAGTAGATGTCCACTGTAAGCACCCTATACCCTCTCCACCCCTCTGACAAGCCCAGGCATCAGGAGCAAGCATATTGAGAGATTCTTTATAGCGTTTAACATTATGGGAATTCTGTGCTGATACACTGCACCCTGAAGTGTGGCCTGAAGAGAGCAGGCTTGATGTAAATTAGAGCAACTGGTGGCTGAAATCTAAACTGGCCCTGGAACAGATCAGAAACAGGTATAAAAATAGGGTTTAGATCACTCAGTCTGGGGGCAGAGGGGACAGTACCATAACTTCTGGAACCACAGCACAGGATTCCATCCCTGATATGGTGAACAGATTTCAAAGGTTTGGTCTGGTAGGCAGGGAACAGGCTATTGATTATGGAGCAAATCTTCCTAGGATATGTGAGATGGAAGGTTAGACTCAGGAATTTCCCTACACTCCCTCTGAATCCCCTCCCACCTCCCCAGTTTTGTGATTTAGTTGCATGCAGTGTTGCCAATTTAGTGATTGTTTGGAAATTTTAACTGAAATTGAAACATTAATACACACTTTAAAAGCATATAAAGTGTATGATAAAATACGTGTATCTGAAAAAGTATCATAGATTTGAAAAGTATGAACATAGACTAGCTTCCTTATACAGCTTTTGTTTTTATTACTATGTCAGTGCATTCATTTTGGTGATGTTGGCCAAATTATGACTTGTAAGCAAAGTCTAAATGAGGTCTCCCTGACAGCTAGTAATGAGCTGGGGCTGGAGGGAAAAGCTTCAGGACCAGATTGTATTTACAGTCACACTTAGTCTTCCTAGGTATCCAGAAAACAGAGCTGTGTTACCCAAGTGATAGATTTTGACTGGGGTTGGGTTACAAATCACTTGAACGTGGGGGATGGGGGGAGAAATTTTGTTATTTTTATCGTATGAGTAAAGGGCAGTGTAACTGTACTTAGCCTGTGCTGACTGAGGGCATCAAGAGAAAGAGGATGAGGACAGGTGTTTTGCTTGATGGTCTGCCTGAGTCACAAGTACTAGTTGACCTCCCCCTCTCCACTGTTTAAAGACAGAGCTGATTAGACTCCATAGATAGTCTTTTGTTTTGTTCAATAACCATTACAGCTGAAAATCACTGATAATCAGGTCTAAATGGAGGAGAGGGCCCAGTCTGCACTAGCAGCAAGGTTCTCCCACTGAGAGCTCAGCTGAAATCACTGTAAGCTGGGTGGAACTCAAAAGACATACGAACAAACATGGGTGTGGTATCATACTTTCAATTTAAGCAAGAGATACCACACCCTACAAACTGGAGGCCAATGTTAAGTGCATTGTCACTTGTTCATTCTGAAGTTGAACACTGGTTCTGAACAAGACCAGCAAATGTTCACCATCTTTCTGCAAGAAATTCAACTGACTGGCTAGAAGCATATGGTGCAACAGTGAAAGACTCAACAGTTGAAAAAGTAGAAGACCTCTCTTACCACATTCAAAAACATGTGCATGCATGGCTGATGAATGCACCGATGCAAATGGACAAGTATTAAGTCATTGTGTATGTTATCTTGAAGTCAGTGGTAGGCCAGTAGATGCATTTCTAGATGTTCAAGATATAGATGACACATCAGCTGCGTCTATGACAACCCACATCTTAGAAGAGTTAAATGCTTCTCAACTGGACCCCATTCAGATTGCTGCTTGTGCATTTGATGGAGCTGCAAAACTTCTCTGGAAGACATGGTGGAGTACAAGCTTTGTTCAGAGAAAACTGTAACCCTAATCTCTCCAATACACACTGCAGAGGCCATCTACTCCAACTAGCACTAGTACAAGCTGCAGACTCTTCAAAATACATTTAAAAACCTATAAATTTAATGTTTTCATCATATTCTTTTTTCAGCAAGAGTCCAAAAAGACTGAATATCTTAGAAAATATAGAAGATACACTGGGACTGAAGTTCAAATTAGTCCCACCTCGGAAAACCCTTTGGCTTTCTCAAGAGTGATCCTTGGCTGTTGTCTTAATTACTCCAGCCTTTATTACTGACTTTGGAACGTATCTACCAAGATGGGATGGATCTAAGTAGTGAGGCTGGTGGATTACTTTTGTTACTATGTTCAGAGAAGGCTATTGCCATTCTCGCTTCTAAGTCTACTGTTAAAACCACTTGGGTCATTAAACAATGCCATCCAGGCATCCGGGATCTTTGTTCAGCAATAGAAGCTACATTTGGATCAGAGAGCTATCCACTGAAAAGGTATTGGAAGAAGCAAAGACTTCAATTCAGAAGTTGACTAATGAAGGCATTTATATTGAATCCTTAAGTGAAGAGGATAAGAAGTATTTAAGACAACTAAACAGTACACAGACTTTATACTTAAAAATCTACAACAGTGACTTCCATATTCTACTGAACCTCTACGTAGCTTTTACAGATCCATGTTCTATAAAACACTGATAGTTGAGTGAAGTGAGGCACTACCAGCAATGGGGCTGCCATGTAGGGTGACCAGACCAGATGAGAGGAAGAAAATATCAGGACACATGGGGGAGTGGAAGGGGGCCAGCAGAGGAAAAAAAAAAGCTGAGTGCTGCCAGCAGAGGGAAAAAAAAAGGGAATACCATGAAATATCGAGACAAAGATGGGTTGGGACGCGGGACAAACGCCAAATATCAGGATGTCTGGTCACCCTACTGCCATGTGCTCAGGACAGAATAGAAAATTTGAACACAATAGAATATCCTACAACCAATGAAGATTTGACTTCAACTTCTTTATCATCACATCGAAGAAGTAGGAATTCATCTCTTGCTACTCCCAGTCACAACAGCTACAGTTGAGTGTTCTTTTTCATCATTAAATAGAATTTTGTGTTCTTAGAGAAGTTGCCTTCCACCTGATCATGTGAATGAACTAATGAGCAGATCAATTGAAGGAATGGAAGTACTGGACACACGAGAAGCCACCAAAGATGAACTCATTATATTCAAGAAGTTCATTAAGAGAGTTGTGCAAAATTATAACAAGAAACCAAGAAGGATGTAGATGTTGTGATTCATAGAAGGCTTGAGTAGCCAACTTTAATTTCTGTGATGATTTCAAAACAGAAGTTATATCTAATAAAATGGTCATGAAACAGTTTTCAGTTTTTACTATGGTGCCATACAGCCAACCTTCACCCTCACAGTCTCAACCTCCATTGGACCTGACACCCTCCCCCGCCTCCTCATTTCCATTCCTGGGGAATACACTGTCAGATCTCTTTCTACACAGACTGATGAGCTCAGAGTCTGGCACTTTGCCTAATAAATATGCATATTAGGGACAGTCACATGGTGAATGCAAATAGTCTTGGCTGAAATTGACTTTCAAGGAGGGGGGACCTGAGATTTTCAATTATATAGGGCTTGCTTTCTTCTGAAGTGTCAGAAATGAGGGTGGCTGGAAGGATTGAGCTACTCCAGGAAGATCTTTAGCCTGAAAAGTTAGGAAGCTATATATTTTGGTTTTGAATCTACATGTGCCCCTATATAATTATGAAAGGTGTTAGTCTCTCCATTGTTAGGTTGCAATGAACTTCCTGTTATAAACCCAATTTTAAAATCTCCCTGCCCCCACAAAAAACAAACAAACAAAAAAACCAACTAATCAAAAACAAATATGAATTCCCCATTCCAGAGCAGAATTTCTGTAAAGATGGGGGCAGGAGGAAGTAATTCAATGATTTTTAAATATATAGTGTTTCCAAATTTCCATGTAATTCTGTTACTCCTTAATACATCTTTAATATAATAACTGTAGGAAAGTGTGTACATTTCTATAAGTAATAAATAGAGGTTTGAAAATATGACTTCTAGAGCATTGGTTGTATAAGTTGGTATTGTCTCTGAATAACTAAGTGTCATGGTACAAAAGAGATGCCTTTCTGATATAAAGGGACATTGTTTTGTGGTCTCCCATAAGACTTAGGATTAGGATATGTTCAAGCTTTGCATCTAACGATATTCTCTGAGGAGTGACACATTGAATCATATTGCTGAATTGGAAAAAGATGGCTGTACATATAATATTAATTTAGTCTTTGTATTATATAATTTTTTTAAAAAAAGACCAGATTTAGTGCAATCTTTGAATAAAAATAAAATATTCAAGTGCTAGGCACAACTATAAAAGACAGAAGAATAAGGTTTGTTTAAACTCAGTACTTGTAAATATTTTATCACTGAAGAAGAGGCAAGGTTGTTTGAGGGGTGACCAGTCAGAATATTTCAGTTGAATTTGTGTGCGCATGGACCAGATGTTGAAATTGATATCAGAAGTTAGTTTATGACTTCTTAGATGTGATGTGCAATGGTATGTCTTGTTTTGTGCCACAGTTAGCAACTTTAACTTAAGTTTTATTTTATATGAATTATAGCCCAACCTAGTACCACAGCTGATAGTTAAGGTTGCCTGACACTTCGCACTATAAAATACCTGTTAACCATTTTATATTCTAGAAACCCAGGATTCTTAATGCCCACTATTACACTGCTATCTAGCAAACAGTTGTGTAAGATAATGGCAATGTGTCTGTGTGCTTATTTATTGTACAGCAATCTTGTCTCATTCAGTGCACAATAAGGAATGTGAATAAGGCAGAAATTTATAAGAATAAAGATATTATCATGTGATTAATACACTGGACTGGAGCCAAGGAGAGTTAGGTTCTCTTTGTATCTCTGACACAGATTTCCTAAATGTTGTTGGACTGGACTGTGACAATATATTAGTACAAGGAGTTTTATTTAAGACTGCATGGACACCTTTAATTTTGGAATTTCCTAACTTAAGTGCTAACTATGCAAACTTTATGTACTTCTAATGTAGTTTTTTCCTGTTTGTAATAGGTATTCTTATGCCATATATTATATAATTCACTTCTGTTTTAAAAAAACATTAAAAACTTACATTGCTTTAACTGTTTTTGGGATACATCTGGTCTACCTGAATCTGCATCTAGAGAACCTCATATGTAGCTAAATTAAACCAAAAAGACAAAGAAATAACTGTTATGCTTCTACAAAAGTAGATGTTACCTTTCTAGTCCAGCAATTCCAGCAGCTATTATCAGACTTCACTATACTTCATTACCCATCCCAGCCCACCATATGGACAGGCATATGGCTTTGATAGGACAGGGCTTTAAGTCTGAACCTAGGCTTGCGGGAGAGAGAAAATTACCATCCCCAGCTCTCTCCAGGCCTTAAAAGCAGCACCTCTCTTTTAATATATTCCTACTCTCCCATTAGAATGTTTGTGGGGAGGAGTCACTGCAGCATGGAAGATGAGACCTCTTTAGCTTTGGGAGCATCATGAAAATGAATGCAGGCAAGTGGAAGAAAGGAAAATTAAACTTTTTGAAATTCCTCCCCCCACAAAAAAAGTTAGTCCTGAGTTTTGGGAGGAAGGTCAGGTTTCTTTTATCCCGTGTGGTTTGCTCATCCCTACTCATTAAGACTGATTTACTGTGTAGTGATGGAGAGCTACAAAGTAAAAATAAAATAAAATAGCCTATCCATGAAATATAAAGGGGGGAAAGAGCCTTATCATCCATAAAGATACCTAATCATTCAGTTTTAAGAAAGTACTACACTAAACCCTCTTTCAGGCATTTTTGCAAGAGACTGTTTCTATCAATATATAAATAAAAAATATAAAGAGGAAAATATTTTAACACAAACTTTCCTACCACAGCAGCAAAAATGTAAAAATGACTCTATGGTAGGCAGCACTCTCATAGGATGAGTTAGCATTGATCTTGGTTTAAACCACAATTGATCATATATTAATAGTCTAGATATAAACTCTTCCATCCTGCTTCATCCTTTAATGAGATCTTACGTCTCTCTGGATGCAGCCAGGCTACTCTCTGAGACACAGTGGGGGAGACTGTCACTGGAGGGCTTATTCTTCAGTGTTTAAAATAAAGTAATAGTTTCACTTGGAAAGCTTGCACAGTTTTAAGGTTTAACACATTTCTGTGGTCACTGTGTGGCTCTCAAAAATCTATAATGTAGATTCAGAAAAGCAGCCAGCTTGTGTGATTTAAATAGCAATTGATCATTAAAAGCATTTATTGATATTTCAGAAGTTCAGCTAGCCAACAGTTAACAGATACAGATGGTAGCTTATTACAAAGTTAGTAAACTTTAATAATTGGAAGCTAAGAAGCTTTTGGAACTCTGTGTATTTCTTTAGATTTAGTAAAACAGATTTGATTTTAACACCAACTCACAATTACATGAGGTACTATCCACAAGTCTAAGCTATTATCATAGCTGCTGAATCTCTATAAAATTGATGATCAATTGATATTCAATTAATATACAACTACCACAACTGCTTGTTTGTCTTCCATCCCCAGCACACATCCCATTTCTAATGCTAGGAGAGACTGGGAAACTCCACTGATGTAAGTTGGCAAATCTCCACTGATGTCTTCAGTGAAAATGTGGTAATTTACAGCAGCTGGATTGTGGCTCACTGTTCCAAGGGGGTTAAATAAGGCATATTTTGTCCAATATAAATTATTAAAACATATTGGTATTTAAAAAATGCACCTTATCTCTCACATAATTGTTGATAAACCTCAGTAAAGATGTTCATACAAAGAACCAGGGGTGAAGACCCACTGAAGGTAATAGCAAAACTCACATTGACTTCAGTGGGGTCAGGATTTCACTTGATATCTTGATACCATACCCAAGATGGAAATAAAGGGAGTTTGAGAGCTGTGTGTCAATATCCATGGCAGGCTATGGCTTAATGCCATTAACATTCAGGTCTGTTCTATCCTAGAAGACTTCCTGGTGATTGGGGAACTATGGTATTATGACGCCAACAGACAAAAGATTGCAATTAAGAAGGGAAGGGCTGATTAGTCAACTTAACATACTTTGTTTTGTGTTTGCTTTGTTCACGTCTTTTTAATACCAGGGCCTAATGAACAGTTGGAAGAAAAGCTATGTCGGCAAAAGCCGCAAAAAAACCTTCATTGCAATCAACTGCAGAGAGTTCCCATTATACATCTCTGAGACCTTGCACTCCAAAGATATCCTTCTCCAGTTATATTAGGAAAGACCAGACTCAACATGCTGATCCTTCAGAGGTAAAAGACAAAAAAGATAAAAAAAGAAAAATAACCCTTCAGGGAGTATGTGTTTTTTTAAAAAAAACTTCATTAGATAGAAACACAAGTAGCAAACTCCCAATTATTCCCCCTTTAAAGGTCACATTTAACTCCAGAAGTATCTTGAATATTAAGGAGATAACAATATTTGAAGCCATGCAAAACTTCCATTGAACATTCAGGCATGAGGTACATATCTTTCCTAGGACAATAATGGTGTTACTATTCTGAATGTGAATTCCAATGCCCATCAGACATGTCTGAGTTTATATATAGTATTTAGGATACTTGATTATCTAATAGCTGATGTTTACCTAGGGCTATATATAGCATTTAAAAAGCACTGGGTAAAAATATTAACTAATTAACCTTCAAAGCACTCCTTAGTTAGCCTTATTGTCAAGAAGCAAAGTCTGAGACAGAGGTTTAGTCTAGTTGGGATGAGAAACCAGTTCCTGGTTCCTAGCGTTATGCTTAGACCATTATGCTATAGCCCTCTGGTATAAAGTGCTACTTTATTTTTCTATGGTGCTATCACCTGAGTAGCTAAGCATCAATTATTTTAGATTACTGCTAGGAAACCTCACTCATAAATATGGTTCCGTGCTGTGAGAAGCTTTCAGACAACTACTGTTGCATTGTTATGTAGAATTCCTCTCTCAGCAGTTTCTTTTTCACCTGGTATTTAGTGACAGCTAAATGCTATACTTTTGTTTCCTGAAAACTAAAAAAGTAGTAATGTGAAATGCATATAATTTGTTACCATTTTCATGTTGACTGTGCAATGTACATTCCAAAAGGAAGTCCCAGCTTGAGTTAATAGTTAAGATACAAATTGAAATATTCAAAAAAGTACTGCTGGAAAGTGGGAGCTGTACTTTTACAAACAACTTTTCACTCAATACCCTTCTGTAGGAAAGCTTGGCACAGCCACAAACACATCACTAATGATTCCCATCTGTGATCTAATCTGTAATAACAAGATGACTGATATCACTATGCAGTGTAATTTTCTATCAAATGCTTTGATGGAGTTTGATTTCAAAGTCTAAGCAAGGCATATGGTTTCTCACAGTACTGGCCCACAAAAAAATGAATCTGTCATATCTCACTGTGGGAAAAATATTTTTGTGAAGCAAAACCAGGTTAAAAAAAACCTAACTCCCATATCCCCCATGGTTTGTCAGCAGAGCCTGTTGAATTAAGTATTGTGAATAATTTATCAAATGAAGTTTTTCTTCAGAATAATCTGTTTCCAAATAGTGTCACTATTCAGCTGAGTTTGACTGAGTAGTACTTAGCAACTAAATTATACAACCTTCCTCCTCCCCCCATCAATTCTTGAATAATGAAAAATTTTGTTGCAAACAAATTACTTAACAGTTTTATTTGCAAGTGACTGATTTTGTTCAGCATTGTCTTGCCAATGTAAAGATACAAGTAATGCATTACACAGAAGTATAAATATGAGGATACCTCATGGTTAAAGGTCCAGTTCAGCTTGCTTTGGCACTTAGACTTGATCTGAATCAGTTTGCATGATCAGTAGCAATTGATGTCTACATTGGATAGGCAATAAGAGACAGATGCAGTGTTATCACCCGAGTCTGAGCCAAAGACATTTAAAGGAAATACTCTGCATGCAGTGCACGACTTAATGGTCCATCATCAGAGATCTTGGATGCAAGAGTGTCAAACATCCTTGAAATGAGTGGGTGTGATAAAGCATTCTCTGTTGTACCCAACCGTGGGAGCAACTGAGATTTTAGCAGCACAAAAGAGATGGAGCCAAAGGACAGGACTGACTCCAGAAGCAAGCCCATACAGCTAGAGGGAGACAGCAGAAGTGACAGGTTTCCTGAGGGTCCTAACACAGGGGCAAGGTGTTGCAACAGTTTGTTGGGCACAGGGCTGGAGTCATTTTTGCAAACACTGATTTCCCATTCAAAATGGAGCTACTTTATCATAAGAGCCTAAATGTCACTTTCCTATTTGAATTAAGGGGAAACAAACACACACACAAACTTATTTTCAAAGTGATTTTGTGTGCATTTAAATTAACCCTAGGCACCCGGACATTCAAATATCATCCTCACTGTAGAGACAAAGGGAAAATGAGGTGATAGTGAATAAATGTTAGGGAAGATTCCGACCCAAGAATTCCTGTCTCTTCATCTTATACTCACTCTAACATACCAGAATCCTCTTTAGCGGATAATTTGGTAGGATTTCAGGTTAAACACAGTCACATGATTAAATACATAAAACTGCACACAGATTCATACAATCTGAAGTGCCAGGAGAAAGAATGAAGGACAAAATTATCTTCCCAGATATGTATAGTAGAACTCAAGCCAAACAGCACGCTTGTCCTATTTTATAAGGTTCTCTCCTGTCATTAGGAAGACAGTAGAGTGGCATATTGGAGTTGAGACCTCCTACATGGATGTGAACAAAATAATTTGTTTGCTGTTTAACAGGAAGATCTGTGATCCGCTTTGTGTGGTGAAAAAGAAATGTGAGGCATAAAGATAGGGAAGCAGAAAGAAAGAAAAATACAGATCCATCACTGAACAAGGCCATCAACTTAATGTATCAGCATGACAAGTAGCATGAGATATAGTGAATCTTCATGTTAACCAGAAGTAAGTGTGACTCCCATCCAGGCTTTTGAACTCATCATTCAATTGGAAAGTTTAAAATGAACTTCCAACAGAGACAGACTATTTCATGTATTTGCTTGCCACACACCATGGATCTGAACAAACAAATTGATTATGTTTGCTATCCTGTGACATTCACACTTCCTATATTAACATCCAATTCAGCCCTGCTAAACTGTGGTTCAGAACTCAATTTCTACCAACTTCCCTGTCTCACCACCATTCCTGATTTTTTTTTTCTCCCTCTTGAAGAATCTTTGCCCTGATAAAGAACTGCAAGGAGCGGCAAAGGTCAAAGGGGGTGATAATATTCCTCAGGGTTTCACAGCCTGTCACAAAATCCTACTAAATGATTAGTTAGCACCCTTACATAGTACACCAGTCGGTCCCATCTCTTCTGAGGCAATGGCTTTCCTGTTGAAGAAAAGACCTATCAAACCAAAGTACAGAAGATGAAGTAAAGGGGCTACTTAGTGATCTCTAGGAAGCCTGAAAAATGTAGCAGTGTCTCAATGAAGTATGAAATGTTATCACAAGACAGATGAGCAGCCCTTTGTAATCCTTTTTGATCTCAGGCAGGAGCATTTTATTTTCTACTTTTACTAAAAACATACAAAGACCAATTCAGCAGTCATGGTGCATGCTCCGGGAGGGAGTTTGGGAGTGGGAGAGCACTCAGGGCTGGGGCAGAAGATTGGGGTGTGTAGGAGGGGGTTTGGGGTGTGGACTCTGTCCGGGTGGTGCTTACCTCAGGTGGCTCCCGGGAAATGACCAGCATATCCAGCTCCTAGGCCCAGGGATGGCCAAGTGGCTCTGTGTGCTGCCCCTGCCTGCACGCACTGACCCACAGCTCCCGTTGGTCACAGTTCCCAGCCAATGAGAGCTGCGGAGTTGGTGCTGGGGCAGGGGAAGTGCAAAGAGACCCCTGGCCGCCACTAAGCCAGAAGGATGTGCCAGCCACTTCCAGGAGCTGCACAGAGCCAGCCCCTTCTGGGAGCTGCACGGAGCCAGGACAGGTAGGGAGCCTGCTTTAGTCCCACTGTGCCACCCACTGGCCTTTTAGAGACCTAAAATCTCCCTGATTGGCTTCTTCATCATCATCATCATCATAATAGGAGATATACCAATCTCCTAGAACTGGAAGGGAGCTTGAAAGGTCATTGAGTCCAGCCCCCTGTCTTCACTAGCAGGACCAAGTAATGATTTTGCCCCAGATCCCTAAGTGGCCCCCTCAAGGATTGAATTCACAACCCTGGGTTTAGCTGGCCAATGCTCAAACCACTGAGCTATCCCTGCCCCTCAAGTAGCCACAGGGAGATAGAGGCCCATTCCGGACAACATCCGGCCAATCTGGGAGAGTTGGCAACCCTACACTCACTTAAAAATTTGCACCCTACTTCCAGTCAATTTTTTTTTTTTAGCTTCAACTTCTAACCCTTGAATCTAGTTATACCTTTGTCTGCTGAAGGTAGTAGCTTTCTAAATTACTGTTCTTATAAGCTGATCAAGTCATCTCTCAACTTTCTCTTTGTTAAACTAAATTGATTACTAGAAGGCATGTTTTCCATTCCTTTAATCCTTCTTATGGCTCTTTTCTCAACTTCCAAATCATCTCCAATTTATCAACATCTTTCTTGACTTGTAGACACCAGAACTGGACACAGCAGTCACCCCAGTGAGAAATACAGTGCTAATGCAATCTCATTATTCCTACTTGAGATTCTCTTGTTTACATATCTGAGGATTCCATTAGCCCTTTTAGCCACAGCGTTGCACTGGGAGCTCATGTGCAGCAAATGATTTTTCACCTGGACTCCCAAACATTTTTCAGAATCATTGCTTCCCAGGATAGTGTCTACCATCCTGCGGGTGAAGCCTACATTCCTGGATGTATGACTTTACATTTAGACATATTGAAACACACAAACTCACCTTGCCAACTGGAAATGGAAAAAAGGCATGCTCTTGGTTGTGGCAGCTCCCACATCATGCACCAACTTTGGGCCCAGGCAGAGCTGCAAGCTGTTGACTTGTGTTACCATGGCTGCCACACACTCTCGAAAAGGAGGAGCCTTAAAATTCTTTTAATTGCTTCCTTCAACTTTCCAACATCACCTCCATTTCATCAATGTTGTGCTTTAGCCTGTCAGCTTTCATTCAGTCCCCAGTCCACTATGCTGACAGGGCTACACTAAATGGAGATATAGGGCTTTAGCACAACTTGAAGACAACAAAGCCCTCTTTCCTCTCACTAATCCTTGCAGCAGCTACACACATGTAGAACAGGAAATGAGGTAGGAGTAGAACCTCATGGTATCCCATATGAAAGGGAATCTTGGGCATAAGATATAACCCATGGTTGAGTTCACTCCTCTTTTAGGTAGAAAGATCCTAATGTTGATCCATCCACTCGAAATATCTGTATTTTTACAATATGTGATGTGATTATTTGACAGTTTGGCTCCAGCAACCCAATTTGGAAATTTTCTAGAGCGTCTGTATCCAAGCTACATTAATTTAGTCCCACCTTTAACAACATGCTAAAATTCCAATCTGAAGAGCAGAATCAATAGCAAATACCTCTTTGTGGACAGTGGATCTAGGTTTTCCCTAGTGTTTGACAATAGGCTAGTAAGAAGTAATTTATTACCAGGGCACTAGCAACGTCTCAGCTCAGCGGTTTAAGTGTTTTTCCATGGAAGCAGTGGTATAATTTTCTTTTTTAAATATCAACTTTAGGATTAAATAAATAAATGAAGTCCTGTGCAGCCATTTTTAGACCTGCTCATAGGTTACTGTTAACAAGATAAACTAGATGAGGAAATATTCCTTTTTGGTCTTCAAGCTTTTGATTCACTTAACCCTTCATTAGGTACATTTGCATATTGGCAACTATACATGAAGCCAAAATATGCAGAAAGATTTAAGATGTTAAATGGGGGGTAGAAGATTTTGTTTTTCAAATGTGAGAGCAAAAGGCCCAGAACAGTCTCAATATGCCTAGGGCTTGACACCTGCAAGTTTGCTGCTCGAAAGTGTTTCAGCAGATGTTATTTGAGAGGCCAAAACAGGGTTGCAGCTGTGGATCTGAGCCTTAAAATCTTGCAGTGTTGCACGAATAGACACACAATTCAATTCAACAAAACAAAATATGCACAAAGTTTCTAGGAACATATCACTCTCTCAAAGCTCTGCTGCAGACCGATATAAGATTTATGATCCAGCTCAATTCTTTAATTTGTTTGCCTCATTGCTTGCAGTCATACCCACTTGTACTTTCATCCCATTTCTCATAGTAAGTAGGGTAGGGTCTGAATGGAAATCTAAATTCAACTCCCAAGTGCTTTCAGAAGAATGGTGCTCCTTTTGTGGTGGCACTCTTCTCTATGAGAAAACAGCAAATTAGTGCTCTGTCATGCACTGTGCTGCTGGAAGTGCTCTTTCAGGTAAGATGTAAAATTAAGGCTTTAACCTCTTATGGTTATCAAGGCTCTCATGATGCTTTTGTAATAGTAGGGCAGAAGCAAATTAGTGCATACTGATGTTCTTGTCACATTACACATTGGTTAAGCACATTCTGCCTACCTAGTTCCAGTGGAGAAAGTATTTCCCACAAGAAGCTCCAAGCTACTTAGTTCCTATCTAGCCAATCAATCTCCAACCCCTGACAAGCCTTATAATTTCTGACCCTTGCTAACATGATGTGCATTTCCACCAGTGGCAGCAAAACTGGAAGTGTTAGCATAGAAAGGGCTCCAGAGGGCTGCAAGAGTTCCTTAGCATCATGTTGTAGATGATATGGTGGTTAAAAGCTGGCCACCGTCCAAAGTCCCATGTACCCTACCAGTCCTAACATTCCAGTACCGGTGGAGTTGCTTCAGTGTCATCAACAGTAAAATTAAAATAATAAAAAAATTCCGAGGACGGTTCTACTCTAGGCCAGGCCATAGGCACAGCTATACACTGTGATGTGTGACTAAGATACTGAGAGTTTGCAGGGAGCGACAGCTCTGGAACAAAACAAAACAAAAAGACTTTTCTGCCATAGCACTGATCCAGTTAATATTTTAATATTCTGTAATTAAGGTTAGTGCAGCTTGGCAATCATCATAAAATTCACTCAGGTGTGCTTATTTCTATCCATCTTTTATTCATAGGAATTCTTTAATTCTGTAACATGGCCAGAAAAAAACCTGGCTTTTCTTTCTCTCTCTCTCTTTTTTTTTTTTTTTTAAACAACACTAGCATGAACATTTGTGCTGGCAAAATTTGATTGCACAAACATTTGGGCTAGGCAAACACTAAGGGGCATGAACTCTGCCAAAGTGAATTCATTTAAACATTGAAATGAATATTCAAAGGAAATATTCCTCTGCTATTCATCCCCCCGCTCTGTTTGATACACAGAAGATTTACTCTCCAGGACTGTCAATCAAGCACCTTTCACAACCACCAAATTAACTTGAAGTTATTGGGGGGGAAAAATTAGATGCAACAACACAGAGACCTGTCACAATTATAAAATGCCAGCCAAAGCATTTTACCTCTATTCTTATGACAGCTAGTACATTTCTTTCTCCCTCTCTCCCCGCCAAAGTACTGAAGGGAATGTCAGATCTATTGACTATCAATACGTTCTCCCATTTTAAGTTCAAGAAAGGTCTATTAATTACCAAATTCAATATTTTTACCAGTCTTTACAACAGTTTATGGCCATTTTTATCAACAGCAATCAAATACCCCCCAAAATGTTCTGTGTTATTAAAAACACAAAGTGTCATTAGAAAAAGAAACCATATTCTCTTTCTCAAGGCACAAACCATGCAGTCACTGCATGGATATTGATGCATATGGAAATTTAATGCATAATTATTGTAGCTGCTTAACTAGCTGTGTGTTCCCTTCACATTGCATGGTTGATGGATGTGGATTTTCATATCAGTTCTAGCTTGCATGTTTGAACACAGCTAAGGGAAAAGAAAATAAGTACAGAAAGCTACTTGTTATTGCTGCTTGATGCACTTGCATATATTTTGGAATTACAGTAAACTGGTATGCAGAACATGCAAGAGAAATCTGCAGATAACAGAATGATGGGACAAAGCTCTGAAAACACAGAAGTTCAATTTGGATAAGCAACCAAATCCTTGTCTATACAGGGACAATGTCTCCTATGGCAAACAGGTGTCTGCACCCCCTGCAGCACTTGTCTCTGGCTGATTCTTCCTGGTCTATCCAAATTCACAGTCTTGTATCCATTTCAAAGTTCCTTTGTCTGTTCTGCGAATCCTGAACCTGGCAAATCAGTTCATGCATCTCACCCAGGAGGTGAGAGAAGGTACACAGGTAAACTTCCAGCAGTGGAGGAAAGATGGTCCAGTGGCTAGGGCATTAATGGAGAATTTGGGAGACTGGGTTCCCTTAACTTCTCTCTGTCTCAATTTCCCCTCTGTAAAATGGGGAAAAGAGTACATCCCGAGCTCACAGGGGCTTTGTGAGGATAAATACATTCAAGGACGTGAGGTACTGGGGGCCATCTTTGTACCTAAGATCGGTACATTCAGGCCAATTTTTATTTTAGCCAAACTGGTTCATTCCTCTTATTATCTTAACTAAACACAGAAATCATAGACGGGGATTTATTTAATTCCCCTTTGCATTGTAAGATGCTTTTCACCAGTTATGAAAGGACAGTAGTCAGAATAAAAGAACAAAATGATAGGTGCATCAACCTGCACCCACCCGAAACTCACAGTACAAATCCATCTAAAACACAGTATTGAAAATACTGCATATAGTTACAAAGTCTTGTGTATCACTTTCCATGTATACAATTGAGCTCATTCTCCAGAATGAGATATCAAATTCATACTTTGATGCAAAGCCAAGAGTGTAATCAAGACTGCAGCACAAATAATTATTGTTAATGTGTCTTTATTAGGAGTACAGTACTTGGTTTCCATATTATTTCCTCTATACTAATCCCCTTCCAGTCCCTCATCAGAATATATGCATCTGCTTCATCATTAACATCTTATTAAGATACAAAACTTACTTCAGCTAAGTAATTCTAACCCTATAACTAATTCTGCCCATATTTTATTATATATATGCAGCTGGTGTATGCCACAGGATTCCAGTAAGGGAAAGATGAGGAAAGGATACACGATAGTTGACATTTTAGCACTCCTATTTAAATCATATAGAACAATACCTGGCACTTATATAGCACTTTTCAATCATAAATTAAAAAGAGGCAATTCCCTTGCTAAAACTCGCTGGCAAATCCTCAATGAAAAATCTTCCAGAAGTACAAATATTTCACACATATACTAGACCAGGGATGAAACCTTTTCAATATGATGACATACGCTGTGCTCTTGCAATCCAGTTCAGCAGAGCACTTAAGCACGTGCTTGAATCTTATTGACTTAAATTAGATTTAAGTACTTTGCAGAATCAGGGCCCTAGGTTTTACAGAGAGTGTGTATGTGGGGAGGGATCGCCATTGAGTCTGTCCACCAGCCATTGGCTCAGAATGAGCTGCCTGCCTGCCCCTTCAGACAAAAATCAAACCAGACTTGAATTTTCATCCAGAAACTGCAATAGTATCTAAACACATTTTTGAATTCTGAAAGAAGTTCCAATACATTTCCACTCACCTCTAATGTTATTTATGATCATTGTTCTAACTTGATTATTTTGTTGTTCTTTTATGTTTTTGCTAATGTTATCCTGCTCCAACCAAAGTCATTGTAATTAAATTGAAAGGCTTGATTGGATTTTTTGGAGACAAAGCATAACTGATTTGTATTTTTCATATGATTGTTGCAAAGTGGCTGGCCTTTTAAAAGGAGATGGGCCTTAGCACCACCTGTGACACAGACAACTTTTCTCTCCAGGTGGGAAAAGTGAAGGTCATGTGACTGGTGGGTAGGGTAACTACCTTTGAAATGCAAAAAAAAAAAAAAAAAAAAGGTACCTCATCACCCTTCCACTGTAACCTAGGATACCACCTTTGAAATGCAAAAAAGGTACCCCCCACAAGATAAGCTAGCTGGAACCTTAACCCCAACCATAAGACAACTCCGCCACCCCCACACCAACAACAACTTTCAACAGCAACTTATATATCTAGAGAGATAACACATATAAATAAGATTGATAACATCATTTTCGTAAACTGCAGAAGTAGGAACACTTCAGCATTTTTAGCTGGGCACAGAAACTTTTAACATTAGCTATCCCTGTGTATCGTTACTATAATGCAAATCTTTAGACCCATGTAAAAATACCCAGCAGATTCAATTATTTTCTGTCAACTGGCAAATCCTTAAAACAAACAAACAAACAAACAAAAACAGCCAAGTTGGTCAAATACTGCCCAGGTGGTAACCCTACTAGTGGGCCATGTGACTCAATTAAGCCTCCGGGTACAAAAGGAAGAGGCCTGGGGATAGACTCCAGCCAGGGGGGCCCAGGAGTGGGCTTCAAGGAACAAGGCAGCTCCTCCAGGGGACCCTGAGATTCCAAAGGAGAAAAGACCCCAGGGTAGGCAGGGCTGAGCCTGGCCTGTCAGGACAGGGAGGACTCCAGGCAGGCAGGCAGACCTAGTAGTGGCTTGATGAGGAGTGGGAAAGAACAGATACATAAACCCTAAAATATATGAACTTTCAATATGGACATTGAAGACTTTACTTTGGAATGGTTTATAAATAATAAACCAGCCTGAGTATGAGTGTTATTGACTATGAAAAAGCCTTAATGATATTACTAAGGCACCTGAGGCAGTGGCCACCCCAGGCCATGAGGGAGTGCTTTGCAGAAAGTGATCCTGTTACAATGACCAGTTCTTAAACTGTTCATACATTACTTTCTCAGAGTATTGAACTGTATTTCCTAAACTATTTCTGTAATGAAAATTTACACACACACACACACACACACACACACACAAAAGAAAGAAAAAGAAAATCACACTACTTTGGAACAATGGGAAAATATTTGGAGGAAGGCCAAAACCACCTCTATTTGTGTTATCGTTAAGAAAATTGATCACAAAAATACTTTTATCAATGGTATCAGAAAGTCATTCAAACTGAGGAAAATCTACAGAAAAATTGCCCTAAGATAATATTTTTGAGGAAAAATTTTCAAGGATGCTAGAAGAAGGCTTCTCACAAAACCCACAGAGATTCTGTTAGGTTAGACTCCAAAGGAGGTTATGGACTCTGGGAAGGAGCCATTGGTAACACAATTATTACTAGCAGCCAGATGTGTGATAGCTTGTGTCATAAACAGATAGCTAAGAGTTAATGTTTCTTTTACCTGTAAAGGGTTAACAAAGGGAACCAAACACCTGACAAGAGGACCAATCAGGAAACCGGATTTTTAAAAGCTTAAGGGAGGGAATTTGTGGGTGTTTCTTTGGTCTTGGGTCTTTGGCTGTTCTGTTGCTCTCTCAGCTATGACAGGATCTATTTCCAGTCCTCTGATCCTTCTGTTTCCCGTGTGTAAGTACAAAGGTAGCCAAAGTTATAGTCTTTTAAATTGTTTTGCTGTATTTTGCAATCTGTGCATTCTGGCTGTTGGAGTCTTTACTGTGTATTTGGCTTGAATACTTTTAATTTGTATTGTTTTGGCGGTAAGGCCTGTTTATCCCTTTTCTATTGTTTATCATTTTCTCTAGGTTGAAACCTGTATCTTTACCGATCTAGATTACAGAGACTGTTGTCTATACTTCTTTCTTTTTGTTTTATAAACACTTTTGCTTTTAGGAGCCTGTTGATTTTTTTTTGGTGCCACCAGGAAATGTGTGTGGAGAAAGGAAGACGTGGGAGGGAAAAATGTCTCTGTGTTTAACTCTCGTAGTTGTCAGGGCGGAAGACATAAGGGAAGAGAGATAGACTCTTTCTGTTTTCATTGTTTTGAGGTTTGTCTCTTTGTGGAAGAGAGGAGACATGCTTCTTTGCGTATTGTGATGTAAAAGAGGTTGCATCAGTACTCTCAGGTTGCCAGAAGTAGGAATAATTGGGTGGAGAGAGGGATGGGGGGAATGGGTTTCCCTTTGTTAGGGACTCAGGATCTGAGTTATGCGTCCCAAGGGAAGTTTTGGGGACCCAAGTGTACCGGCACTGAAATTCCTGGTTGGTGGCAGCCTATCAGATCTAAGCTGGTAATTAAGCTTAGAGGCTTTCATGCTGGTACCCAATCTTTGGGACGCTAAGGTCCAGATTTGGGAATTATACCATGACAGCTTGTTTTTGGAAAAGGACATTAACCAGCCTTACATTAGATAAAGTATATTTTATGCGTGGTTATTTTTGGAACCTGAAGGAAAAAAAAAAGTAGACAGAGGACAAAAGATTATCCAAACACAAATGGGCCTTTTTTAAAGGTAACAAGGAATGAAATTTGTAATGCTTATTTGGAAAGTTCAAGTATATTAATAATGACAAAACACAAAGTTGAAAAATAATACACACTCCCGCCTCGATTTTTATTTAGCTATGTATTAACAAGTCTGAATTAAATATTTCACAACTTTTCAATACCCAGGTCACCACCAGTAAACCTCTTGCCACTAATACTGTCTAAATTAAATAATTGTATTTACTATTCTCTACCATTAGGCTAAATGGTTTTGTCAACATAGCCTGACACTATAAAGTATATTTTATTTTATATATCCTTTTACTTCAAAGCACTGAGCACACGGTATGTATACAGTAGTAAGAACTGTAGCAGCCACTGTGATGGAGGACAGCAGCCAGCAAACACCCAAGACGCAGCACAAAAATAAAGCTTTAACTACATTAAATCTCTATTTTCCAATGTACACATACCACCCACCCCCCGAACATCACTTTGTAACATATGGTAGGAATCCAGACAAAGTAACACAGGGAACTTTGTTAACCTATTTGAGGATGAAGGTCTAAGCCAACCCTGCCTAGATTTGACACAGTGCATTCACGCAGCCTAAACATTCCACACCTGAGGTTACCCCACAGTCATTCCCCACAGCATATCATGCACAGCTCTGTTGCTACACCAAGTGCATTCTTTCGTTTTCTTTTCAAGATAGCTGGTCTCTCCACAGAAACTGTTTGTGATAAAAGCATTTCTACTCCCCCAGTGCCTTCTATTCCTTCTCCTTATTTCTCCCTAGAGAACCCACTGTCTACTTTACCCCTCCCCCAGCAAAAAAAACAAACAAACAAAACCAAAGTTTTGTGGGAGACAGTAAGCTTTGGACAGAGAGAGAGAGATATATATTCTCCCCTGTGAACAGTGAAGCACACTCTGTCCCTCCATCTGAGGGGTGGAGAGGAGAGGAAATACTTACTTAGGAACCATAAGCACTTTCTTAATTAATCCTCACACTCTCTACAGTGAGGCAGGTAAACGGGTATTAGTTGAGTGATGAATAGGTATTTTACAAACAGACAAGCAGGAGATTAAGTGACTATTCCCAGGTGTAAACAAAGTAGCTTTCATGGAAATATAGGACATAACAGCTCCTTCCCACTTCCTTCACAGGCTTAGATTAAGAAATGCACATCTTTGTATCTTCAGTGTAGGATGAACGAGCCAATAACTTAGACTGCTCGTGAGCCAGCATGTGCGACACTTCAGAGGTCAGATTGCTTCCAGAACCTCTACTCTCTTCGCTACTCCACTTCCCTTATCTTCCAGGCAATGCAAAGAAGTCAAGTACATTGAAGTCTATGATAACTGCAGTGCAAACAGATGAGCACCCACCAGCACCATTGCACAGGTGTCTAATGATTATGATACAGACCAGCAGATGGCAGCAATAATAACTAAAATGTTTAACAGCAAATTTACTTAGTGTCTAATCTTATTTTTACAACATAGAGAATTCTCCAAAGCTCACAAATTGCTTGATGCATTAAATGATTGTGCATTCAACCCAGCAAGTGCCCACAGACTGTTTTGTACACCTCCTTCCCCATATAGTAACCCTTTAGTACTAATATGTTACAGAGGTGCAGTGTCAAAAGCAGCCAGAGATCAAAGGCTTGTAACTCTTTCACCACATAACATCATCTTTGGGGGGAGGAAGGGGGTTGGAATCAGCGCTGTTTGGCCTGTTCTGCTCCTTCCCTTGCACTGCGACTTTTCATCACTTCCCAGCACACTGCTCCTTCAGGATACACAACAGGCACAAAATTTCAGCCAGTCAGTTCCAGCTCTTGAAACATGTGCTTGATAGTCATGCTCTCCTTAGGATCCCCTCCTCATTTAGCTCACTCACCTCTCCCACCCCTTTTCACTCTGTTTATATGCATTTAGCTAAATCTCCACACAGTATGGCAACAAAATGACTACGACCAAGGCCCATTGGTTGCTATTGCCTTGGTCGATGGATCAGCTGTGAACTGACTCACAGCTTGGAATTCCAATAGAAGCTGGAGATTTAGCAAACAATGTATTTATGAGGTGTAAAGATTTCTCTTCTACTCCTGAGAAACTTATCTGTTCAAAAAAACAGAGAAGAAAGGAGTGTCTTACAGACCCCTTAAAATATTCTATTGCCACTCTTAATTCCAAAAGAATTCTTAGAACCACCAGCTTTAACTTCTTCTCTGAGCCCTTTTAAATGTCCAACAGCTAGCACCAAAGAGGGCACCTTGGCAACCCAATAAGCCATTACCTCCTGTAGCCATAATGCAATACCCTAACAAATGCCCTCCTTGACTGTGTTCTGCTGTATTTCAACCACAGTATGAAAATGCTGCTTATTCTTCACTATTAATCTTGTATCGCAGGAAGGCATGGAAGAGGACAAGAGTATGAACTGTTTCAAGATATAAATAAAAAAAAGTGGAGGAGCATATTGCCATGGTAATAATTGTGAATGCCTAGATTTCTGAGTCACACTAGGCCAGGGAGTTTCCAAACACTCTGAATATGACTCGTTTGTCTCTCATTTGCAAATTATATCCCAATTATGTCTGGATCTTTAGGTATCTTTCTGCAATGTCTTAGACTTGTCCATGGTGAGTCACCTTCATGTTATTTAATTGAACAAAGTATCATCAGAAACATAAAATACTTTCTCATTTCTATGCCAGATTTAAATCCTTTGTGTCAGACACTAGCTCAGCACAGATGGCACCAGCAGTTGACCTGGGCACCATAATCACCTTTTAAATATTTACAGCCCTAAATTCATAAGCGACATCTGTTTGAATCTAGAGAAAATTCCTCACTCAAGGTCAAATGCTTGCTCATGGAATTCAAGAAAGTGAATTTCACAGCTTTTCAGAC
The DNA here is from genome assembly GCF_003597395.2 of Chelonoidis abingdonii. Lineage (NCBI taxonomy): Eukaryota > Metazoa > Chordata > Testudines > Testudinidae > Chelonoidis > Chelonoidis abingdonii. Next base: position 8,286,903 of record NC_133783.1, on the reverse strand, counting down.
CTGGCATGGACAGACAACAACACAGTCATTCAGCGGCTGTAAGCAAGACAGCCCTAAATTGTACTAGCTGCCCTGTGTTTCTTACTATGCGATGCAGACAAGAATGTCTCATTTTTCAGCTTATTTTAGCTGTTGCTATTTTATCAAAGGAGCGGGGAGGCGGGGAGAAGAGGAAGATAAAACTTTTCTCTACCCATTTCTGGACAGTTTATTCCTCTGGGAGTTTCAGAACATAACCTTTTCTCACTTGCACCATTCGCTCTATCTCCCGTGCTTACCTTGTCCTATTCAGGAGCACATTTAGAACTAAAGAAAGTTAAGTAGGTAGCACTAGAGATGGAAGTCCTAGCCATTCTACAGGCTTCTCAAGGCTGTCAAGTTAACATATCATACCTCAATTCCTGACCTAGACTTTACCTGGGGGAGTCAAAAGAGACTTCATTCTCCATGGCCCATTTAGTCTCTACAGAAGCTGGGGTTGCCAACAAGAATGATGAATTAGGGCTTGAGCCAAAGGATTCTGTGTGTTAGGCCCTTAATTACCAGTTGCAGTGGTAGCTTGTGTAATGAGAACATCTGCTCAGTTCCCATTAGAAACAAATATGAAAGCAAAACCTTTTTTTCACATCCTTCAAGGCACCAAGCAGTTATGAAATATTTACCTATAAGAGCTGAATTCAAATCAACATTATAGTGGTGTAAAATTATGCACCACTTTTTTTCAAGTTCTTGACTCTTTCTAGTTTTCCAGCAACTCTCTCATAACAAATATTGAGGTTTCAAGCAGTTAATTTCATTTTCTCTACAATATAGAAGTGGAGGCAATGTGGGATTCTGCTTAAATTGTTAAACAGACATTAAATTCTTAAGTCCTCCTTACCCTCCCCAGTTCTCAATCTTCAACCCTTGCTTAGCACCACCTCATGTCCTTTGATCTGTGAATTCCTGATCCTGCCAAGGAACAGTAATATAATTTTGAAGATGTTATTAAAAAAAGACAGGCTTTAGCAGAATGCATTTCTTATAAAGGTAACACACACACGCACACACAGCTTTGACTTTAACAAACCTTTTGATATGGTCTCCCACAGTATTCTTGCCTGCATGTTAAAGAAGTATGGGCTGGATGAATGGACCATAAGGTGGCTAGAAAGCTGGCTAGATCGTCGGGCTTAATGGGTATCAAGCAGAGTGCCCCAAGGGTCAGTCCTGGGGCCAGTTTTGTTCAATATCTTCATTAATGATCTGGAGGATGGCCTGGACTGCACCCTCAGCAAGTTTTCAGATGATGACACTAAACTGGGAGGAGTGGTAGATATGCTTGAGGGTAGGGAAAGGATACAGAGGGACCTAGACAAATTAGAGGATTGGGCCAAAAGAAATCTGATGAGGTTCAACAAGGACAAGTGCCAAGTCCTGCACTTAGGACAGAAGAATCCCATGCACCGCTACAGATTAGGGACTGAATTAGGGAACTAGGCAGCCGTTCTGCAGAGAAGGACCTAGGGATTACAGTGGACAAGAAGCTGGATATGAATCGACAGTGTGTCCTCATTGCCAAGAAGGCTAACGGCATTTTGGGCTGTATAAGTAGGGGCATTGTCAGCAGATCGAGGGACGTGATCATTCTCCTCTATTCGACATTTTTGGTGATGGCCTTCATCTGGAAGCTACTATGTCCAGTTTTTGGGCCCCACACTACAATGAAGGATGTGGAAAAATTGGAAAGAGTCCAGCGGAGGCAAGAAAAATGATTAGGGGTTGGAGCATCATGACATATGAGGATTGAGTTCTGAGGGAACTGGATTGTTTAGTCTAAGGACAGAGGGGGGATTGGATAGCTTGCTTTTTGACAACCTGAAAGGCCTGGTTCCAAAAGCGATGGATCTAGGCTGTTCTCAGTGGTACAGATGACAGAACAAGGAGTAATGGTCTCAAGTTGCAGTGGGGGATGTTTAGGTTGGATATTAGAAAAAAACTTTTTCACTAGGAGGGTGGTGAAGCACTGGAAAGGGTTACCTAGGGAGGTGGTAGAATCTCCTTCCTTAGAGGTTTTTAAGGTCAGGCTTGACAAAGCCTTGGTTGGGATGATTTAGTTGGGGATTGGTCCGGCTTTGAGCAGGGTGTTGGACTAGATGACTTTCTGAGGTCCCTTCCAACCCTGATATTCTATGATTCTATGAAAGGCAGTTAAGTGAAAGAAAGAAAAAAAGCATTGCCCAATAGTTGTGTCACTAACTAGTCAATTTTATTAAGCTGCAATATTCCACTGTTAGCTTTCATGTAGCAAAGGAGCAGAAAAGCAATTGTATGGGTCCCAGAAAAGCCTTTGTAACAAGCCAAGCATAGTACATGAAATATACTAAGCAGTCATATTACTTCATTTCTCTTCTGTGATATGAATGGGCTTTGAATACAGTTTCTTTTTCCTTAGCCAAAAGTTTTCCCTCAAAAGTCAGTGGAGTAAATCCTTTACTGTTTTCCTATCCTGGGGTTGAACATGTGTGGCCCTGCTCTCTGAAACAATATCTCTGTTCTTTATTTTGTTTTTTAAAAGGGTTGAAAGAAAGTTGAGCTGGGCAAAACCTGTGGCTTTCTATTTAAAGAAGGCTTTTGAGGCCACATCTAATTTTTTTAAGTCCTTTGATGGGGGTTGAAAGTTAATCTGAGTGTCTAAATAGCATGTGTAAATTCTCTCATGAATCAACATCTTTTGCGATCTCTATAGTGGCAAAAATAGCACCAAACCTTTAGCAAGTATAAACAGGTGTTTTTGCAACCTGCTGCAAAACACAGTCCACACACACTGGGCCACATTGTTTCAAAGGAGATCAGGGCCAGATTTTCAAGTGCTAAGCACACAAAATCAAGACTAGATTTTGAAGTGAGTCTCAGCTCCCATTTAGGTACCTATATAAGGACCAGATTTCAGAAGTGCTCAGCACCCAGCAGCCCCATGATGACACTTATAGTTGGACCTTCAAAAGAGCTCAGCACTCGACATGCTGAGATCTTATAATTGGTGACAGATTTTTTTGAAAGTGCTGAGCATTTTTGAAAATCGGGTCTATTATGTTGAGCCAAAACTCACCCCTTCGCTGGGGTTTGGTTTCATTAACACAAACATCAACACACAGGCTCCACCTCCGTGGGTGCTCCAGGGCTGGAGCACCCACAGGGGGAAAATGGTGGGCGCTGAGCAACCACCAGCAGCCCGCCTATCAGAACCTTCCCCTCCCTGCAGTGCCTCCTGCCCACGGGCAGGCCCTGCCGATCAGCGCCTTCCCCTCCCTGTAATTGTCGCTTGCCACAATCAGCTGTTTTGCAGCATGTAGGAGGCTAAGGGGGAGGGGGAGGAGGAGCAAAGATGCAGTGCGCTTGGGGGAGGGGATGGAGTGGGAGTGGGCCTGGGGCAGAGCCAGAGGTCAAGCACATTGGAATGTTGGCATCTGTGCATCAACAATCAGGTAACAGAGGTCAGTTTGAGCCTGCTCCTTAGGCATGGCTACTCATATGTTTCTCTCTCAAGACCGCTTAGCCTGCACATTAGGCTGGTCTCTTTAACCTAAATATCTTTCTGTCAGGGCAGCAACTCTGTGAAGCTGCTTCCACCCTTTTTATCCCCCTCCTCTCTCAATAAAAACAACCAAAATACTGGAAATGAAGAGCCTTGGCCAGTGGTTTAAGACTCCATGTGAATTTTTCTCCTTTTCCAATTTCCTTCTGTGTGTGGTAGATGGAAGGAGATGTTCTTGTTCTCTTTTCTTTCCCACTATTAATTTTTCAGGTCTAATCATCTCTCTCCTCAGTCTTACAAGACAGTTTAATAATTAAAAAAAGCAGCTAGTTTAAACAGGTTAGGAAGTCATGTATAGAATCATGGTAATAGAGCTGTGTTCTGAGCCTACATGATTGTCTGTGCTGAGCAGCATTATCACACTGCTGTTTGAGTGCATGTACAATACCCATCAGGGACTTCCCTGACCCTCCAACATAAACCCTGTTGGACAGGGTAGATTTAAAATAACAACTAAAATGTGGGGACAGGACAGTGCATTATAGATTAAAGACATTAAGTTCAATCCCACTCCCTATGACTTTTTTCACCCATTAAGGAAACTGTAAGCAAATTAGAGAACAAATTCCCTAAACACTTAAAAAACAACCATTTGAAGTTGAGAGTACACTCTGCACCTGTAAGAGCTTCCTACTCAGATTTGAACCTTAGCGTTCATAAATTGAGAAGCTAGCATGAAACTCCCCCAAGCTTATTACCAGCTTGGATCTGATATCGCTGCCACCAATCAGGATTCTGAGTATCTGATCAACTCCTGGTCTCCCTAAAATCTTCTTTGGGGGACCCCAAGACTCAGAAACCCTGAGTCTCACCCCAAAGGGAAAACAACCTCCTCCCCTTGTCTCCTCTTTATCTCATCCCCAGCTCTCCCTCCCTGGGTTATCCTGGGTGATACTGTACTTAACTCCTTGAATGCAAAACAGAGAGGGCAATTTACCTTCCCCTTGCCTTCCTCCCTGAGGCTAATGCCGTCAACCTAGTCAAGCTAACACACCGAGATTTTCCCTCCCTTCGTTCCTTAGCCCTTAACCAGAGAAAAAACTCAAGCAGGTTTATAAATAGAAAACTTTATATAAAAAGAAAGAAATACATAAGAATATAAACTCTGCATCAGATGACAAATACAGGGCTATTGTGTAAGAAATAGGAATAACAGTCTGAATTCCAAAAAGATATCCAATCTAAACATTCCAGCAACTCCACACATGTAAGATACAAACAAAATATAAACTATTGTATTGCTCCTTTGTACTAACAAATGGAACAGAAAGGTGAAAGAAGCATTGGAAATCAGAAAAAATTAGGAAAGCTTCCCTCAACGCGAGAGAAAACAAAAGGCAAACAACCCAACCCAAAACAGAAGTCCCTCCCTCACTTTGAAAAAATCCAGTTCCTGATTAGTCTCTGTCAGCGTGTTTAGTTCCCTCTGTAACCCTTTACAGGAAAGAAACATTAACCTTAGTATCTTTTGACAGCACCCCTATTCTTAGGTATGTCAAACGCACTGGGAGCCTGAGTATGAACGACTCCACTCATGGGCTTGGGTTAGGGACAGACGTCCCAGTTTTGTCGCGGACAGCGGACAACAGCAATTCCTTCCGCCTCGCGCACAGGCAGAGGCAGAGGGTCTCGTGTCCCCGCCCCCGACTCCACCCCCTCCTTCCCCCATTGGATCCCTCCCCAAATCCCCACCTCTTCCTCAAGCACACTGCATTCCTCCTGCCTCCCAGGCTTGTGCTGATCAGCTGTATGGCAGGCCTGGAGGGAGGCCTGGGGACGCAGGGGAGTACGGGGTGAGTGAGTCCGGCCTGGCCCCAAGAGCAGGCAGGAGGGCGGGACAGTACCTGCAGGGGAGCTCTGGGTTCAGCCTGGGGAACTGGCTCCCTGTACACGCCCATGGGTGGGGGTGGGGGGACAGCAGCTGCCCGCGCGGGGACTCCGATGGAGCTTCACTTCCTGCCATGTGGAGGCAGTGGCAGCCCTGTTCGTTCTCCTGCAGGATCCAAGCGGCACTGGTAGGGGTGGGACTGGGCCTGCTTCCCCCACTCCAGGGCCGCCCGCAGTGCTCTGCACTACTACTTTCAATGGGTTTGTAGTCTAGCAAAAACAATTGCTATCTCTCTCTCACCACCTGTTGTGTTCCGTTCTCCTCCAAGACCAGTTTCATATTCTTCCTTCACTTGCTGAAACATATAGCTAGTGAAAGCAGTGGTAGTGTCAGGAACTTTGCTTTACCCACACTGATGCAGCGAACAGTATGAAACCTAAGTTACTGGATCACATTGTCCTTCCCAAGCACTTCTTTCTTCTCTTTCCCACACTTTGGAACCATTGTTCCACAGCCCATAGGAAGAATTTATACAAATATTGTGTAAATTCTTGAGACATATAAAAATATTTTTTCAAATATCAGTTCTCTTTGGTGGACATTCCTTTCCAGTGACTGTGTATTTACCCTCCCTTCAATTAAACTTAAAGGTGGCCCGCAAATTTTAAAAAAAAACAAAGTTACCGTGAATAAAAAAGGTCTGAGTATTTCATTTTTGGCAGCTTTGAGTCATATTGGTGGCATTTTGGAGGTGGGGGGGATTCAGAAGTTCAATGGGGATTTTCCTCCTTGTCTCTTTATGCTAGAACAGGGGTTCTCAAAATGAGGGTCAGAGACCCTCAGGGGGTTGTGAGATTATTACATAGGATCATGAGCTGTCACCCTCCACCCCAACCCTACTTTGCCTCCAGCATTTATAATAGTGTTAAATATAAAAAATGAGGAGTTTTTTTTTGGGGGGGTGGGGGAAGTCATTCTCAGAGGCTTGCTATGTTAGAGGGGTCACCAGTATAAAAGTTTGAGAACCACTGCAATAGAAGTATTAGATTTTTAGCAATCCTGGTTTCCCCAAGAGAATTCTGTGGATGACTGGAGAGCTCATGGAGTTTACCTAAGATAGTGAAAATACACTAATGGCAAGGGGAGAAGAGAGAAGTGATTTTTTAGTCAGAGTATTTAGAAGTCTTTCTTTGTGCTTATTCACGCTTGTTTAATGTTAAATTCTAAAACTGGAGAGAAAAGTTTTCTCTCTGTTAAAGATTCAAACACCCATGTCCCTTCAAGTGAGGGTTCAGAAAGCATTTTTCTAGTGACTCAAGGAATTATCCAGCAAAACACAGGTAAGGGCAGTCATGACCTTCACTTTGGAATATCTGGAAGTGCTATGGTATGCCAGCAAAAATAATCATCATCATCAAGGCTTTACATCAAAGTGCAGCTTGCACATGAGAAGTAAACGTAGACTTGAGCAAATGGTTTAACAAACACTAGTATCAAACAAGGACACATTCTCTCTCTTCTCCTGTTTTGCATTAACTTCATTACGAAAAAGAGTGCAGGCAGGCATTGCATGGCCCAACAACAGCACACTAGAAGTGTTAGATTGTGCTAACAATATTACTCTATCTAATCTCAATCAACAAGCAGTAAAAGATGAAAAGACTGCCCAGTATTACAAATGAGAGGGTTAATAATCAGTTGTGGAAAAGTGAAAACATCAGCAACTCTAATTCAAGCATTACATTAGAAGGCAAAAGAATAAAAGTGAGTCAGTCAATCTACACACCTTGACAGTAGCATGCAAGCCCTGGTGATATCCGGAAGGAAATCATGTCACAAATTGGCAAGGTGGTAGCTGTGCTCATCAGCTCAAACAATATTTGCTCAAATGTTGTTTTCATCTTAACACATGGATTCAAAATCTGGAAATCCACCCAAGGTACAGACAGACATCTGAATGCCTTTGAAAGAAAGTGCCAAAGGAAAGTACTAAGTATTAAAAAGAACGAATTTATAACAAATGCTGAGACTTGTCAGGGAGTTAAACAGCCCCTTATCTTCAAAGTTATCCAGGAAAGAAGATAATAAATTTCCCAACTATTTCAAAGAATGAATACAGAGTGCCTGCTATGGAAGCATGCCATTGGGCATCTGGAGGAACACGCAAAAGGGCTACTAAAAGAATCACTCAATCGAACATTCTCAGAGAGAGAAAACATATGGGACTGAACACCACAGAAAACATACAAAGAATGGTCCAAGATAGATAGAGATAGCAGAGTCTTGTTTGTGCCCTAAGCAATGGGATGGATTCAGATTCAGAGATATTTCTAATGTACAGAAAATGAAGGGAAAAAATGTGTTTCAGGCCACCTTCTACATAATAAAAAATGGCAAAACCATTTTTCTTCCCTTCACTAGAGACCTTTATGCTGATCGTGCACTGTTCCATTCTTCAAAATTAAACAGTTGTGGCCATACGTATGAAAACAAAAATCATGATGCTTGTGCTGTTTCCCAAATAAAACTTATCAAAGCTTTCTAAGCCTCCCTAAATATTTCCCAAAACTAAGAGAGAGACAGTGAGATTCTCCTCTCAGATATAGTATTTCTTACCTTGGATATCCTGCTCTCCCAACACTCAATGAAAGTGGAATATCAAAGCTTAGATTTGCCATCTCTGAGGGCATATTTCCCTCAGTTTGTAGCCTGTGAAATCCTCACATTCAAGCTGCTGTTTGTATTTTGAAAATGTAGCATATTAAAATATACCAACTTGAATTAATCCAACCCGACACAAGCATTTTGAACAGTAAAAACAATGACGCTTCATACCCTATCATAGCATTTGCTCTTGGCAAATGCTTTATAGTTCCCAACATTTCCCTAGTGTTATCACATTCTTAGAGGATGCATAGAGTATCTTCATTTTGCAACAGTGGCAATTGACAAATGACCTTTAATATGGCAAAAGCAGGAATGACAAAGGCTAATTCTTCAGAGGCAAAAGTATGTGGAAGTGGAAAGGTTAAAGTTACCTCAGTAACTGAAGTGGTCATCAAAAGCAGAAATCATTATATTCCAATTGCAATATGTAATTATTGTTATGCAGAACCTATTCATTTTGTCTTCTTGATAAATGCTAACAAGTGGTACAGCCACTGCAGGGGCGGCTTCAGGCACCAGCACGCTAAGCACGTGCCTGGGCCAGCAAGCCACGGGGGGTACTCTGCCGGTCGCCACGAGGGCGGCAGGCAGGTTGCCTTCAGCGGCATGCCTGCGGAGGGTCCGCTGGTCCCGTGGCTTTGACGGATCTCCCACAGGCATGCCGCTGAATCCGTGGGACTGGGGAACTCCCGCAGGCAAGCTGCCGAAGGCAGCCTGTCTGCCGTGCTTGGAGTGGCAAAATACCTAGAGCCACCCCTGCCCTGAGCCCTGAATCACTCCTGCAAGTAGAGCAAGTAACAAATAAGGAGACAAATCATGTTATACTGATAACCTGTCCAGGAGCTCTGATGAAAACCCCGGTTTCAGAATTTCTCCATACACCTTAATTTAGATTCCCAGGATACCAACAAAGCTATTGTAATTGAAAGCACAAATAATTATCATTAACAAAGGCAGACTTTTACATGCTATTGATCCATCTGTATCTTCACCTCATCCCTTCATTGCCTAGCTGTCCTCCTAACTTGGAATTACTTTTCATTCATGATGAATTTCAAGTACCCAAACATGCAACAAAAGGAGACAAAAGAGATTAATTAGGTATTGAGCAATCTGTCAGATTAAATTCACGGTTAACCCCAAATTGGTACCATTCAATTATTTCAGACAGTACATCTCTAATAGAGAGAGTTGTCCACAAAGAAATCCAACACACACTGGACATCAATTACATATAGTAGATCCAACAGCTACTATACTAATGTGTATCGTAGATCCAACAGCTTTTGGTGAAATTAAAGAATGGAAACTGACCAAGCTATGATCTTCAATATTCCAATTACATGGATGGGTTCCTGAGGAGAGGTCAGGAACATTTTCAAGCAACTTGCACTTCCATCCCAAGAAGGTATAAGACAGGGAGAGAGAAGATTTAAGTCACATGTGCTGTCAAAACAGCAGTTGATGTATGATTGCTGGCAGGTTCAGTAGCACTGTGCCCTAGTGGGGAAAAAAATCTAAAATACTGGAGTAAAAGAGACACTGCATACATAACAATAAAAAATATATATATAGCACCAAGTGTTTGTTCTCATAAAGCAGAAGTTTGGCGCTTGTAGTTTGCAGAAACAAAATTCCCCACACTGGAATATTTTCCAGTTTTAGTGGCCTTATTTTTCAAATGTAATTTCATTCTGAAGTAATTATAAAATCAAAAAAGTAAACTACAGAATCAGAAAAGTATAGATTTTAATGAAGACAGGAGGACTGAAGTTTCAGCATGAGATGTATATGATGAAAGCAATTTTATATACAGTATGTTTATATACAGATAGCATGCAAGACTCTATTTCAGAGAGAGCATGGTCTAATGAACAGGGTCCCTGACTGAAAGTCAAGAGTCATTGTGGCCGTGCCACAAACTTGCTGTTTGACCTTGGGCAACTCACTTTGCCTCTTTCTTCTTCCTACTGTCTATTTAGATTGTAAGTTCTTCAAGGGCAGTGTGCATCTCTTAGTATGCGTTTCTACAGTTCCTAGCACCATGGAACCCCTCTCTTGTTTGGGGCCTTTAGGTGCTACTGTATTACAAATAATAAAAAGTAATATCCATATTAGATATTTTGGGCCAATATTTAGATATGGAATTGGTTATAAGTTTGGTATCAGCTGCTTGATGAGCTCCCCAGCGCTTCCTATCTTGGCCAAAAAAAGCTATGCCAAATCCAGGCCAAGCCAGGGAAACCTGGCAATCCTAAGACCCCAAATATTTTCTTTTTAAGATCTCATAGGAGCCTTGTGTCATTCCATTCTACCCATCCCAGATTCATCTGGAGTTCAGAGATTCTCCTCAGTTCTTCCACCCCAAACCCACAGGGGTCACTTGGCCACCCAGCTGCTGCTCCCATTCTGTCCTGCACTGTGCAGTCTTTTTTCAGAGTGGGTGGGGGGATTTTTAGTCCCTAGCTAGAACTCCAGCGAACTCAGGACATTTGCTTCAACAAAATGGTGTGCTGCTCTAGTATACACAAACTGAGTCCGAAGAAGAAAGTTGAAACATTCTGCTATGTAGTTATTATGCAAATAAGCTAGGAACCAGGAAGAGTAGCATGAAGTTCCTCATGGATATTTTTCCTTTTAAAATTTTTGGATCTAAAGATGGCAGACCAATTAAAATGGGCTAAAAAGGCCTGTTATTTCTTATTATATCTTTATATTAGGGGAATGCTTAGAAACCCTATTCATGGACCATGACCTCACTGTGCTAGGTGCTGTGCAAACACAGAACAATAAGATGGTCATCCCTGCCCCAAAGAGACTTACAATCTAATTAAAGTCTAATTACAGTTTTAAGCTTTCCCTCTCTGGAAATCGGGTATGCATATCCACTCCAAATCACTCAGCCTAACAGCCACCTCTCAGGTGCATGATTCTCACACCTGCATCTCAAACTCATGCTGCCCACAGCTCAACAGGCACTCAAACTGTTTATCTTCCACATCCTTGCAGCCAAAGAGACCTCATGCAGACTGCATTACTGAAAGATGGTTAGATGCCACCGCAGCTCCTGCACTTGTCCTGCAACATAACTACCATGTCAGACAATGATGTGTAAATCCCCTCACTTGCAGATTTGTCTTCTAAGAATATTCTCCAATATTTGCTTAAAGTTCAGTATTTCTGAAAGCATTCTTGCTGAATCTCACTGCACTAGAATATTCACGGGAAGAACATGAAAGGGGCACAAAGAGTGGAAGGAATTTTGTATAAAAATGGACAGAAATTTTCATGGATTCCCCCTCCATTAGCCCTCCTTGAATCTAAACCTAATGAGCTGCCACATGTCTCCCTATCTATTAGCTCCCATGTGATGGGCTAAGCTGTTCAGATAATCAGGGTCCTGCAACATTTGGCTCTGACTGAACATGAGTTGAGCCAGCTGACTTGAAGATTTCAATGAGATGTATGAGGGAATACGGGGCTTTCTCTGCATTTAATCATTAACTTTTTAAATTAAGGATCAGTGCTTAAATTTATCCCATTAAAGACAAGAGTGTGATGAGTTCTGCTGCCAAGTACTCATTCTGCCCTATACAGCCTCAGTTTTCAGTAGTACCTTTTAGAAGCGGCATCTGCAGTACCACTCCACCTACATAACTAGTAACTCAGACATCTCTCACTCCATTTTCCCTGTGTCAGTGAGGAAGGGTCTAGACATTGCCCTCTCAGATGCACTAGGCCACACTATAAACTACTGCACCCAACTTTTAATTTAAAAAAAAATAGACAATATAAGATAAGCTACAATGGCATATATGTTAACAAAGGCTTGAAAAATGGCCACAACACCTTCTCATTAGTAATTAAGTTTATTAGTCTGACCAGCCAGCCCTAGAACCTCCTTTCCATCCTCAAGAATAGCTAGCAGTTCCTGGGATTCTCATATAGCACACAGCGAGGATCTCCTTATTTTGGGTTCCAGGTAGGTGCTTCTCTCAGTCATTACACTGAATGAAAAGAACAAGAGAATCAATAGTTTACACTGGTAATAAAGCCTCCTTAGCTGAATGGGTTAGAGTCCCGAAGGCCCACATGGTTGTGCCTGATCTCTCAGGAGGATTTACTAGGCAGTGTATGACCTCTTGACCTTCTCTAATAGGTAGTTAGCAGGACCACTTGCCAAAGGAAGGGAGGGGATGGTGAGTTTAACATCCAAGTTCTGAAATCTAATGGCCCACAGGTTGGGGTGCCTTTTTTTTTTTTAAATCCACTGTTTTCCCTCAATATCATCATCATTTAGGCTTCTACCATCTTCCTTTATGGTGCTGTTTACATTTGACAGGGCCAAAGAAGATTCTTGAAGGGAATTACCTCTCAAGTAGCCTGGTGACATTTTTTATATCTGTGTATAATAGTGTTTCCCCAATTTCATGCGTTAAGGCCTTAACTCTGATCAAGCCAGAATAACATTTTTCCTAACATGTTCTACATTAAAAATTAAAATTCATAGGTACAGTCTCTGAATATTTAATGATCATTTCAAAAACTGCTGAATCAGGTGAAGCCAAACCCTAGGCTTTAATTCAGTAGGTGACATCCTTCCCAACTCTTATCCAATGTCTCTGCATGCTGTTAGGGGGCCCTGTGATGCTGGAGCACATCCTAAAACCAATGTCCTAACCATCTGTTAAAGAGCCCTTGGCACTTTCAGTAAGAGAAGGCTGTTTGTCCTGTCCAAATTGCCATTTTGGTAAGTATTTTGCATTCTGGCTATCTACGTTCCACTTCAAGTTTTCCACAGATATAGTATACTTCTTCACTTCCTGTTCTAAAGTTTATAATTCATATATGTTTATAAAGCATTTTGGGATCTTCAAAAGATTTATTGCTATCATGAGATATTTTACAGTAACTTTTTGAGAAAACAAACATGAAACCTCCCAAACACTATATAGTTTGCCCATTAAGTCTACTTTTCTTTCTGAGTCATATACAAGTTTCTGGCTCAAATAAAAGTGAACCAGTTTGTCCAAAGAGTTCGATTGGGTCCTTTCCTAGTAACAATAAATACCCACTGACTGAACTCAAACAAAGAATTAACATGAATACTATGAAAGGGAAATTAAAAATGTCCTTAACAGAAAACAATGATTTCTTCCATCTATCTTAGGCTTGATCTTCACTACAAAGTTATTCCAGCATAGCTGTACTGGTCACAGATGTGAAAAAAACAAACAAACAACACGAAAACATGGCTATTCCAGCAAAGACACTGGGGTAGATCCAACTATGTTGAAAGAAGAGTGCAAGTGTCAGCATAACGAATACCATTCAGGGAGGTGGTATTACTGTGCTCGCAGAACTCCTCTCCCAGTATATACTTTGTCTATACTAGAGAGCTATGGCATACCAGCATAAACTGTAGTGTAGATGTGGCTTTAGGTATTTATATATCCCCAGTACCACAGCATCTAGTCCCTCACAATCATTAATGTTTTTATCTTCAAAAACACTCCTGTGAGGTAGGGAACTATTAATCCCTATTTCACAGATGATGAACTGAGGCACAGAGAGAATAAGGAATGTCAACACTGAAAACGTTGCAGCGCCACTGCTGCAGCACTGTAGCACTTCAGTGTAAACACTACTTACACTGATGGGAGGGCTTCTCCCATCAGCAGGGCTGCCTCTAGCCATTTCGCCACCCCAAGCATGGTGGCACGCCATGGGGAGCGCTCTGCCACTCACCGGTCCTGCGGCTCCAGTGGACCTCCCGCAGGCATGCCTACGGAGGGTCCGCTGGTCCCGCAGCTCCGGTGGACCTCCTGCAGGCGTGCCTACGGATGCTCCACCGGAGCCGCGGGACCAGCAGACTCTCCGCTGGCACGCCTGAGAGAGGTCCACCAAAGCCGCCTGCCGCCCTCCCGTCAAAGCTCCCCCTGCAGCATGCCACCCCAAGCACGCGCTTGGCACGCTGGGGCCTGGAGCTGGCCCTGCCCATCAGCACAGGTAATCCATCTCCCTAGCTAGGTCAATGCAAGAATTCTTCTGTCGACCTAATGCTGTCTGCACTGCGGGTTAGGTTGGCATAGCTACATCTCTCAGGAGTGTGAATTTTTCACACCCCTGAAATGTAACTATGCCAATGTAAGTTCTCAGTGTAGACCAGCCCTAAGTGAGTTGCTGAAGATCATGCAGAAGCCTGCACCCAAGTCTTCCAAGATGTAGGCGAATACCTTTGCCACTTAAGGCCACATCTTCGCTAGAAAATTAGGTCAATGTAACTATGTCCCTCAGTGATGTGAAAAATCCACACCCGTCAGTGGCATAGTTAAGATGACTTAAGTACCCATGTAGACAGCACTAGGCTGATGGACAAAGTCTTCCACCAACCTTGCCACTGCCTCTTGGGGAGGTGGCTTATCTGTGCTGATGGAAGAATCCCTCTAGTCAGCTTAGGTAGTATCTACACGGAAACGCTACAGTAGCGTAGCTGCAGCCATGCTGCTGTAGCATTTTAAGTGCAGATAGGCTCTTCTCTTCACCCAGGTATAGTCATGCTGCCTGTTACTCTGCTTCAACCTAAACAAGAGGGGAAGACGCTAATATGAATGAGACTTTGGTCCCAGTCCTTCAATCAGTTCTTTGTGGATGGACTTTTGCATCTGTGCAGAGTCCGAGTAAATAAGAGGTCTGTTTGAGTGGATCACATTCCAAGAGTGGTGTTAAATTTATTGACCTCACTTCACATGCCACTGTAATGCAGCTACCCTCATTGCATAGCATAGCGAGTGCTCAATAGAACACAGCAACACTACCCAATACCTGAGTACAAGAAGAATACAACATCCAAATGAGAACACAGGCAATATTTATTAAGTGTGTTGTAATGAAGTGCTGGTCATCAAGGGATCGACATGATTAATCACTCAGAGTATTGTGGTTTGGAGCCATGGTCCACTCCTCCTTACTTCCTTTTTCAGTTATTGTATGTTTACCTTCCATTCTGTTGTTGCCAGGCTGCATTACTGGGAAAGTGTTTCTTGTGTACAGAGTGGTCTCTTCACAAAAAGCCCAATTAGGAAAATGGAATTTGGCCAGGACAGACTAGCCATTAAGTGTATTTTTCACAAGACAAGTGGTCAAGATCTTGGGTTTATGTCTCATCATTTAATCCATGCTTTGGGTACAAATTCAGAAATGAAGGCGTTCAGATTTCTTAGAACAAGACGTTTAAGTGTAAATGCCAATTCTTCTACTCTGTGTAACATTTCTTCTACATGGGACAATGGCCTAGATAGCACAATGCACCACGGTCCTCACCCTGCCATCATGCTAAAGAGTATTATAGTTCACAGCAATTACATTCTACTCTCCAGGACCTCAGAGACTACACTGCTCTTAGTGGAGTTTCCTATTCACATGGTAGTAGGCCAGTGCATTAGTAACACTCAGTTCATTGAGGTAACAGGATGGATATGTGAAGAGTGCAACCTAACATTATGAAGCAAAGACAGATCGCCTTTAAACGTATATTTGGTGAATAGCCATTAATGTAAAGTAGTAAGACTGTCCTATCTCTTATTTAATTAATCACCAATTAAAATGCATCAGGAAGACAGAATAGCAGGAAGCGAGAGCACTTCATAAATCGAAATAGCATTGCTGTAAACATTTCAGCATTGAGTTGTGTGCTGCTTCACCAACACCTTTCACACAAAGGTTATTACCTGTTAGATGCAAATGCATCAGCTCTATTTATAGCACCCACTTGCTAGCAGCCCACATTACTTGTGGCATACAACAAAGAATTGTACTTGCTTGTACAATGTTGTTCCTTTGTACTTTTATTACCTTAGAATAGAAAATACAAATCAAATCTTGTGACTGGGACATTAAACTAGCTTCACAATATCTAGAATTCAGTAACAGGATTCCCATAGGCTCTTCTTTTTGCAGGGAATATTCCTCCATATTACATTAACAAATGATAAATGGATCAAAACTGTTGATCCTTAGCCAGAAAAAAGAAATCTTACTCTTCACATAAGATATTTACTTTTTAAAAAAAATTAAATAAGCTATGCAATAGTACTTCATAGGAAGCAATTTGATTCTAGCCCCAGAATTCTGTCAAAAAAAAAAATGTTGATACATATAATCTGCTTAGGTATTTCTCTCAAATTATGTTGACTGAGATAGTATGTGTGGGGGACTATGATCCACACTCCTCAACATTATCTCCAAGCCATTTATAATAAGATTAAGGTATGGTTTAGAACCTCTAAGGGGAGCATGGCCAGAATATAACACTAGAAAAAAAACTATATATGTATACATATACTCTCTCTCTCACTCTCTCTGTCACACACACACAAACACACACACACACGGCAAAAGAATTGGATATGATTAGCTTCAGCATGTCTGACTCAGGTACATTGCCTATAATTCAAAAGAAGCAATTCTTTGTCATTTTTGAGTTAAAGAACAGTTTTCACAGTTAAATGAAAGAACACAGACATTAGAGTAGCCCTGAGCAAAGCATGATATTGTTAATAAAAACAGCCACAGCCACTCTGTAGACAGTGAAGATACATATGTCACTTCCCCTCCCCTCCCTGTATCCTAATCCTCTTTATTTACTTTGTGTATTATGGTGAATCTGGCATTTTGATATATTTGTTGTATTTGAAAAAAATAATAAAACATTATAAATAAAAAAAGACAGAGGTACTAAATAGTAAATGCAGTAAATGGAAAACTTTCTTTAAATTAATTCTTTCAGAAAAGATTTAAAATGCATCATACATCAGGCAATTCTGTATGTAGATGAAACAAGATTATAAAGCACTCAGGGTTAAGCCTCTCCACACCTGAAACTACTAAATAATCAAAAACTCATTCTTTTTCACCTCCCTAGATAGAAAACAGAATGTACAGCTAGCTGAAAATAACTCAAGTAAATGAAGTACAGAGATATGAAAGAGACTGCACATGTGTGAACTGAAGACATTATTTCACAGAGAGAGATACTTAATAGCAGGCACAACATTATTCCCACCAGTACATGAACTGAAGTGTGACAGAGGAAGGAAGCAGATAAAATGAATGACCCTCAGAATACCCATGTCTCTTAATACTAGAAGTACTTTAAATTAACCTTTCGTGGAAGTAGTACCCTCCAAGGGTGGCTGCCCTGCTTCTCTAACATAGTACACACATTGGATTTGCTCAAACTAACTCTTCCTAGATTACTTTTTTTATTAATTTTAAAAACAACAAAGCAAACCTTAGCATTAGATTTCTCTTCAGCTTGGCTCTTCATAGGGCTAATAAGACATCACCTGGTCTGGTTGCCAGGTGAGCCAGCAGAAAAGCTGTGAAATTCTGTGCATTGTCCTGTCATGCCATTACACACACTCAGTAAAATTCATTTCTTGATCATTCAAAAGTGTCTTAAAAACCTCTGTATGTTTTAGCTTAGTGGGAAATCACTGATCATTTGGAACCCTCTACTAAATCCACTGCAGATCTGATGGTCAATAAGAACATTAGGGAGACAGAGCTATGGTAGGTGTGTTATTTACTACAGAGTATTTAGAGGGAGTGCCTTAAAACGACCATTCAAAACGGTGCTAGTAACTGCCGGAAGAATTTTTTTAAAAAACCTGCAGACTCTACTCATGGTAAATGTGGCCAGTAAATCAAAAACTGAACACGGGATCCAAATAAATTCTGCATCGTATAGCTGGAGCTGCAGGGAATAGTTTGCCAGAAATTCTAAGTCTGCTAAATAAGCCCCTAAAGACTCTCTTGGAAAAGCTTGAAAACTGGCATTTTCCCATTAAGCATGGGATTAAAGCAAACCTGAGAGCTGCCAATATTTGTCTCCCTATGTTTGGAGACAGTGTGGTTTTTATCTGTGGAAGCAACTGGCTAGGGAAGGGGGGAAGAAAGATTTTGTGAGATGAGAACAAACATTTAACAGCTCAGTTTTTTTCCACAGAGATTTCTCAGCTGACATTAATTAAGATTTCTTATAGGTTATGCACTTGAAGAGGCTTGTTTTCTTTTAGTTCTTAAACAGCTTACTCACTAGGAGACAGATTCTGCTCTGTGCAGCTTGATGCATTACACAGTATGAGATGAGTAGAAGAGGGTGTAGCAAGCCTCTTACTACACCCAGTGATCTGAACCTAGCACTCAGAACAGGCTTAGGAGAGGAGCCTGGCTCTTTTGAACATGTTTTTAGGCCCAAAAGCAGCATGGCCAGTCAATTGGGCTTGTGTCCAACTTGGAATTTATGCAGCACGTCAGAATAAGCTGTGAACAGTACCCTCTGCAAAGCCCCTCTTGCCTGCCATGAGCCATCATCCCCAGGGGATACACACTGTGATGGCTCCTGGACACAACAAGTAGTCAGTACTGGACTATGACCCTCAAAACAGCTGCAGTATGTAAGGGTAGGATTTAGCACTCAGGTACAGCCATGATGAACGCCATATCAATACCTAGCCAGATTTGATAAATAAACCCTATTTTAGCTAGAGAGAAGGATGAGCCGTTTACAGGTTCCTCAGACAGACAGACAGCCAAAGCTGTGTGATCAGTATCTCTGTTATATTTTGAGGATGTGGCATATCTTTAGGGAGCTTGTATTAGTGTTCTAGTATTTGACACTATGTAAAAACTAGCTTATGTTAGAAAAACTGAAAATTCTCTTCTTCCCTTCTCTCTCTCCTCTCCCCACCACAATCTATTTAAATAGCAGGACATCTAGCTAGAACTGGAAGAAGACTTATGTGTGTGTAAAAGCACAAACGAGCAGAAATTAATACTAGTGATGAGAACCTAGAAAGGGTCAGAAGCTTTGGTTTGGTTGGAAAAAGTATTTAAAAATGCAGATGTTTCTCTGAACCTCCCAAGTCTGCAAAATTTGGCAGAAAATCTCATGAGAACAGTCTCTCTCTAATGCTGCCAGGACTTTGTTTCCCATTAGGCTGAGCTAATAGACCCACATAGTATTACAGCAAGTCGAGCCCTACTGGGAACATGGAAATATACAGACTGTGAAAGTTCATGGAATATCACAAAGGTTCAGGAAGAAGGTGTCTTATTTTTTCTCATCTTAGAGCCTAAAGACAGGCCTAAAATATTGCAAGAGTGCAATCCAGAGCATGGGAGCTGTACGTTCAGAGGGAAATGGTCACAGTGGCAGATTCTCCATTACTCCTGAACTTAAAAGCTTCCGTGGTAGTCCCCATGTTCTTGGCATATCTCAGAGCAAAAGGGAGAGCAGTGCAACATTAGTTCAGCCTCTCCATGCTGCTCAAATAACCCTCTGCCCCTCAGATGGCAGAAGTACTGCTGGTTCTACCAGCTATACAGCATAAAGAGGTTAGAGCAGAACATGGAAACTAGACTAGTGTGTTGACTTGGGAAAGACTAGACTGTTGGCTTTGTAACAGTCTTTTGAGTGACTCAGATTGGTTATTCCAGGTTTTATCTTCTTCTGAAGTTTATAGATGTTGATTTAGGAGTCTTCAGACACACTTTTTCAGACTGCCCTTATCAGTGCTCCCCTTTTGAAAGAATGTGGATTGTTAAGGGAGTGTAACTGGGATTAATAAACTGAAAATTTAGGCTGACTACTAGAAAATATTTCCTACAGTGAGATCTATTACCCCATGGAATAATCTACCAGTGGGAACGGGTGGAAGTTTCATCATGAGTAATTTAAAACTGGACTGGGTCCAGTCTTGCAAGATTCTTAGCACCTCTCATTCAACTTATATTACTCTGAGAAACTCTCTGAATCTTGTGAGATCAGGTCCTTGTTATTTCAGTTTTGAGTGACTAGGTAATATTCCCCAATACTAACTACCCTCAACTACCATTAGCTGTATTGGGAGTTGAGGGTACTAAACACCCACCCAGATTGGGCTCATAATCATTAGAAAATATTATGTAGGGAACAATGCAGCACTGGTAAGAGGATGAATGAGATACTCTTACATATTTAGTCTACACACACACAATATTATATACACAAACAAGCATGGGTCGCTTTATGAACCTGTATAGCACCATCTGTCTACACAGTACTCTGTTGTTAGCTCAGAAATAATTTCTATTTTCAGACAGACCTAGTTGTCAATTATTAACATGACAGCATCTTTTTCCTAATAAGTGTAGTCCTTAAGGGCCACATTTATTTGAGTCAGCTTCAATAGATGAGAACAGATTGCATAAGAGCCTGACAAGGAACTTAAACCTATAACTTAGGTTCACCTCATTATTCTACTAGTTTTTTAACCACTTTTACATCTCTCTTTGTCAGGGTTGCCATTCCTTTCTGGAATGCTTCTCCCATAGCTACCTTCATGGCTTCTTCCACACCACTGCACCACATGGCATAACTCAGCCAACCCAATGCACAGCTCTAGTACCTTCACCTCTTCACATTATTTCTCAAGCCTCACCTCTACTGTCATACATACACTAAACTACCTTATAATAATAGTGACATGTTAAACTTTTAATTTTCACTTATTAAAAAACCCTGTATGTCTAACTTATGTAACCATGTGTTCTTAAAGCTGGAAACCTAGCCTCCCACCTCCCCCACCCTCCGTATTATATATTACATCCACCAGTTGTATCTTTTTAATGTATATATTTTATAAATGTACGTACTTGGGATGGAGGCCATCTCTTACTGTATGTTTGTACAGCATCTAGAATAATGAGACGTGAGCCTGACTGGGCACTTTTTATTATCATATTTAAATAGCAGCAGCAATCAAAATACTCGGTAGCAAGGCAAACTGTTAAAGATTTATCATCTCTGTCAATCTGATTTAATCATCATTAATTCAGGACCTTCCCACACACCCATTTCCTCCACAAATAGTACTGAGCACAATTCAGTTAATATGTCATGATACGCAAAATCACCTCCACCACAATAATGAGCAAGCAGTGGAGTGATTACAGAACCTGGTTCTGCTTTCTAAAATTTATTTTTGACAACCTACTACCAATGAAAGAGGATAATTGCTTAACCCTAGTTTACAATACAGTGGCTGGAAAAACAATGGGCTGGTGACTGTAAAAACGCATCTAAAACAAAGCCCTTCAGAAATTGGTTTGAGGAACATGGGCTCTTATGGAAGAGATGTTTCTAATTACTGATTATGTTGTTGTGTTCCTCAGATCTGTGCTTACTAATGATAAACATGAATTACATTTCAAGTTTATTTAAATACACTTTTACTTCAAACCATTGGTCAATATGATTAAATATACTGATATGATCAAGGGTATGTATACCTATATGATCATGGCATTTAGTAGCAAATGCTTGCCTAAATAGTCCTGGCTCTTCAGTTGTGTATTTTATATATGGTCCTTAAATTCTGATGAACAGTTATGATAGCTGTCCATCCATACCCCACACTATCCAGAGATGGCTGTGTTTAAGTAGTAGGTGGAGTAAGCAATGTATATTCTCAATCAAGAGACTGCTAATCAGCAATTAAAGCAGGATGCTTGCAATCCCCTAGGCTCTAGAATCTACCACTGATATCTCTCCCCCATTTTTTTTTTTACAAGAAAAAGTCAAAGCAGTACTTTAAATGTTATCCAGACCATCAAGTATCAGCAGACTTTTTCTACCACCATAAGTATCATATAATCACTCAGTAACATTCAGAAACTGTTCAGCCCCCTACTAATGCCCCAGCAGGCACTCATCTTATCAGATTCAGGTTCTTTGGCCAAGATATGAAACGGTCATCTCCCCAGCATAACAAGAGTATTACCTGTTGATAATTCATTTTCTTCCTAGTGCCATTTCTACAAATAGAATCATGGAAGAATAGGGTTGGAAGAGACCTAAGGAGCTCATCTAGTCTAACCCCCTGCTCAAAGCAGACCAGCCCCAACTAAATGATCCCAGTCAGGGCTTTGTCAAGCCGGGCCTTAAAAATCTCCAAGGATGGAGATTCCATCAACTCCCTAGGTAACCCATTCCAATGCTTCACCTCCTAGTGAAATAGTTTTCCCTAATATCCAACCTAGACCTCCCCCACTGTAACTTGAGACCATTGCTCTTTGTTCTGTCATCTGCCATCACTGAGAATCATAGACGTTAAGGTCAGAAGGGACCATTATGATCATCTAGTCTGACCTCCTGCACAATGCAGGCCACAGAATCTCACCCACTCACTCCTATATCAAACCTGTGTCTGAGCCACTGAAGTCCTCAAATCATGGTTTAAAGACTTCAAGGTGCAGAGAATCTTCCATCAGGTGACCTGTGCCCCATGCTGCAAAGGATGGTAAAAAACCCCCAGTGCTTCTGCCAATATGCCCTGGAGGAAAATTCCTTCCTGACCCCAGACAGAACAGCCTAGCTCCATCCTCTTTGGAAAACCCCCTTCAGGTAGTGGAAGGCTGCTCTCAAAACCCCCTCATGCTTCTCTTCTGCAGACTAAATAAACCCAGCTCACTCAGCCTCTCCTCATAAGTCATGTGCCCCATTCCCCTTATCATTTTTGCTGCCCTCCGCTAGACTCTCTCCAATTTGTCCACATCCTTTCCATAGTGTAGGGGCCCAAAACTGGATGCAATACTCAAGATGTGGTCTCATCAGTACCAAATAGAGGGAAATAATCACTTCCCTTGATCTGCTGGGAATGCTTCTACTAATGCAGCCCAATATGCTGTTAGATTTCTTGGCAACAAGGGCACACTGTTGACTCATATCCAGCTTCTCATCCACTGTAACCTCCAGGTCCTTTTCTGAAGACCTGCCGCTTAGCCAGTCGGTCCCCAGCCTGTAGCAGTGTGGGATTCTTCCATCCTATTACAGGACTCTGCACTTGTCCTTGCTGAACCTCCTCAGTTTTCTTTTGGCCCAGTCCTCCAACTTGTCTAGGTCATTCTGGACCCTATCCCTACCCTCCGGCATATCTACCTCTCCCTCCAGCTTAGTGTCATCTGTGAACTTGCTGAGGGTGCAATCCATTAATGAAGATGTTGAAAAAAACTGCCTCAGGACCGACCCCTGGGGCACTCCGCTTGATACCGGCTGCCAACTAGACATCAAACCATTGATCAGTACGCATTGAGCCTGAAGATCTAGCCAGCTAGTCAATGTTAGAGCTTTCAGACATGGTAGATTGATACTGGTTTTAAGTATGTAGGCAAAGTGTGGGCCATAGGAATAGGGAAATAGTGTCATGGCACCCTGATATCAAACAATCCTACTCTTCAATACTAGGGTCTCAGCTGTACTCAGCTTATGTAGGGCTAGATTATATATATATATAATATAATGGGCAGAGAGAGAATTTTGTGCAAGCATAAATGAAGAGATTTCACCTGGCTGCAGATTGGTGTATGGCTGAGACATCAAAAAAGCCGCACATAGAATGAGGCTTGGGATGATTGATGTTCCCATTCATACTCTAGTATATACTATTTTATCTGAGTTACTGTATTCTCCACTTTATCGCCAACTATCTGCCCCATACATAATGCTAAGCCAAAGACAGGCAGTGCCAACAATTGTTCCATTGGGACTAGATCCCTGATATTTCACTTAAATTCTTCTTGCGGGCTCTACTACTTTTGTACTCAGGAATCACATGGCAAAAATGAAATGCTGCTACAAAATGCTTGAATCATTCCTAAACTTAAGCAAGTTGCTATCTGTCTTAGATACAAAAAACTTTTATCTGGTAGTTGCCAACTCAAATCACAAAAGTGGCTGGTGATAAGTGAGCTTCCTAGCAATCATCATTTAGCCTCACTGGAGAAACCCTTACAGCGTTAATGTGCTGGCAGTTTGGCAGAAGTTGTCACCGAACATTAACCACTTCAGGTGCAAAACCAAAGAATTAAAGTTGAAAAGATAATGCAACTACTTCCAGGTTTAGTCCATTTGTTAGCGCAAATAGCTTGTTGATAATTTGCCTCCATTCCATGGCTACAACGTGCAGCACTTTAAAAAACAAGTTGCTAATGTAAATGGGTTTGCTAACAGTCACAAATGGGAGCAGAGCTGGAGACAGCATGAGAAAACCTGTATTGTGAGGGTTGAGGTTGCTAACTTGAATGTGTTTAATGGAGAAGCATGCTCCACTAGTCTGAAGAGCCTGCCCCTAGGGAAAACAAACAAGTGTGGATATTAACCTACGAAGTTAGAAGAAAGAAAGAAACTAAAACCAAGTCCCATTTAAAAAAAACCTAGACAAAGCAAAATATTTTAGAGTATTTCTATATGAAGAATGAGAAAAAATATTCAAATATTTCAGAGATTCTGAATAGAGTTCTGCTTTGACCGACTGCTTTTATTTATAGTTAGTGATTCAAGTTTGGACAGATGTTTACGAAAAGTGATGTTTGAGGCTGCTGTCAAGATTCACGTAACAGAACAAAATTCATGTTGGGTGGAAGCAATGCATAAAAGTTGTATGAGCCAGTGAGGAAACAGGAAAGATACCATATAAGTTAGATAGTTAATCACATAGCTTGAATACTGAACCATCAGTATAGAATACATCAAAGAATGCTCACAGTGAAGAGCTCAGTGACAGATCCATCAGCTGAGATTTGTTTGCACAAAACATTCCCAATTAAGTCAATTGGAGTTTTGTACACTCAGCAGCTCAAAGGGTTGGGCCCAGAATGAAGTACATGAAGACTGGCTTCTCTGACACTATATTAACAGAACAAACGGAGCAATCGATAGTGTTGCAAACATTCAAGAGGACAAGAGAGGGGCTTAAGAGTGAGAAAAATATCAACAAATTCTATTCACATGTCATTTTCCTCCAACAATCAGAGGCTGTATTTGTTTAGCACAGATCACAAGCAATTTTCTGGCAATATGAGCACGAGTAATCCAATGATGTATTGTGCTTTCCTTGTATTACACATACTCTAGATCATTATAAGTGAAAAATCTATAATATGATAGTCTAACAAAATTGCAACCATTCTCCCAAGCCTCAGTCAAAATCTCTGATCAACTCACTCCATTACCCTAGATACAACCGCTGATTAACTCTCCATCTCTCCAAACCCTTAATACTTATAAGAATTTGTCACTCCTTCCACCTCACTGGATTAAGTTTAAAGCATGGATTACAGCAGTATCTCTGTTTTATCTTCCCATGTTGAGGTCATCAAACACGTGGCCCAGATAAATCAGATTTCACAAACCTATTGTTTTAAACATATCCAAATATTTATCCATAAGTCTGATTTGTGATAATAAGCACATCTTTTTTTCAGAGAGCAAGGCTGAAATATGAGACTAAGTCCCTGACCAGGCTATGACTTCTTAGAGGCACAATGTGGTTGTGCACTTGGTTCCACAGAGCTCATTCCACAACTGGAGTTTGATCGTGGGCAAGGGGGTAGAGAATCCAGGCAGGTATGAACAAACGAAGATACATTTTCTTACCCCAGCGTTGGCCTGACATAAGATAATCTAAATAAAAGACTTTGTGTCAGTGGAGGAGGAGGAAAAACTCTGCACAATTTGTGTAACTAGCAGAGATACCTACCATTTGATTTTTTTTTTTAAAAAAAGCTGATTGGAAACAGAAAGACCACTCTGTCATTAATAAGCTAGAAAGTGATAATCCAGTAACCCCCTTGGTTTGAAACATTAATTCTTCCCACCCCCCCAAAAATATCTTGCAGTGAGCACCACAATCCACCTGTACCTCTTACAACCAGCCATCCTGCCACCAATCCTCTTCCAGGTTCTCCAGACACAAACTATTCAGTAAAATGAAGTTGCTTAATAATATAAGGAGATTGTTTCAAGACTTTACCCAATAGGATCTGTCCTGTAGGGGTTTAGGAGATGACCCTGCATTTTATCAGCTTTACTATTGCAGTCCTGATCCCCTCACTGCACAGAGCCTTACAAAAACATTGGCAATTTATGTGCAGTGTGGCATCTAGAAAGAGAGACACTGTATGCTTTTCCACATAGAGGAATGGTCTGTATAACAGCATCTCACTGGACCAGCTGCTGCCTTAGTTGTCTCTTCTTGGTTTCCCAATAACTGCACCCAAGCTTTTACATGGGTCAAATATTATCCCTTTTGGGGACTGGTTTATTAAAACAGTGTCAGAGTTCAAATGCTGAATGACTTAATACTGAAGTCTTTCCCCAGCTTCACAGTATCTTTAGCACTTTAATGGACTCAGCTTAGTCTTACTGCCTGGCATTTGCTCAAGCCTCTCGCAAAGTTTCTTCTTCTTCCCCTCACTCTAGGTAGCTCCAGCTGGCTACTGTGCAGAACCCTTACTCCAGTCCTCTCTGACCCTGAGTCTGCCTCAGTTCACCCCAACACACTATCCTTCACAGAAGCATCTTAAAGCCCTTGATTCTAGCCGATAATAGAGGCAAAAATAGCCAAGACAATAGATACATGATATTTCAGCTTTCTGTCCTCAGCAATGCCAGGCACTATAGAGTGCAACTAAAAAGTTTAATAAACTTAATTTTAAAGCACTGTAATCTTTCAATGACGTGCTCCAAAGGTTCCAAAACAAATAAAGAACCTGTATGAAGTTAAAGTTCAGATTGCTCTGTGCAGTTCAAGAGAAGATGTACCAATAACCACCACGTTTAAAAATGAACATTAACAATTTGTAAATCACAAGCTGAGGCTACATAAACATTTCTGACACTGGTCTGAAGAGAGATCATTAAAGAAGAACATTCTCAAAGACCCACCTTAACTCTGCCCCTGAATTTATGTTACTATTTTGGGGCCCAATCAACTTTCAATTAAGTCAATGGCAGTCTTTCCTTTTACTTTAATGAAGAAGGCACCATTGCCTAGTGGATTGGGCCCTGGAGTGGTTCAGTTCCTGGCTCTGCCACTGACCTTGGGCAAGTCACATCCATCCCTGTCCCTCAGTTTCCCCATCTGTGTAATTATACCCATCAGCACTTTTGAGATCTATGAATGAAAAGTTCAGAGACAGTGAACAACAACAATACCTATCATAAATACAGACAATTGAATGTGTGTATTACATATATTTGTCAATCAAATATTGCATTACAATATTTATATTGTCTGTTATTATATTAATGCAGTGGGCATATCTTTACAATCTGATCAAATAGTTATGTTTAGTCTATATTCATTGAATAGCTTTCTGTCTGAAGATTCTTCTCATAGGAGTGAATGTAATTTTGCTCAGTAGGAAACTATTATTATTTAGATGCGGTCAGAAACTATATGGATGAGTGCTGCAAAGAACTTGAGAGAGTGTGTGTGTAATTCAGATAGCCTTGAATTAATGAAAAATTTTTGATTTTATGTATGAAAAACAAAACATTTTTGCAACCTATGAATGTATGAGTAAAATATCAAATTATTTGATGTACTTTACTGGGAGTGTGACATGTAATGAACAGATAAAACCCATTTTATGGGTTACCTAGGCTGGCTCCCTAGCCTTTCAGGCAGATAGTCTCCGGTCTTAACCCTCTAGCTTTACTGTCTATTTCCAGCCCTCACAGTAGTCCTCATCCAGTGGTAACAGGCTCATTTCCAGGGTCCAATCTCTAGCCAGTTTGTATCCAGGCATCCCTGGCTCCAACCTCCAGACAGCCCTTCCCAGCTTCTTCTTTGTCCTACCTCCAGTCACTCAGCTAAGGTCTGTTGGAGAAGAAGCTCTGCTCCACTGGACTTTAGCTGATCTGTCAGCTGCTAGAGATGTCCATTACAGCTGAACAGGAACCAGATTCTCTACTTTGTGAGAAATTCCATGGCTTCAGTTTTTTCCCCATTCCTTAATGGAATAAAAAAAAATTAAAATTTTGCATGGATTAAATTCTGAAAAGAATTAAATTTGTGTCAATCAAAACATTTAAATAAAATCTAAATATTTCAATCCCATTTAGACTTTTATATTATATAATATAGTCAAAAACAAATTGAAACAAAAACTTGTTTCAAAATGGAAAATCTAAACATTCTATTCCCAAAAGGCCAAAACACTATCAAAATGTGCTAATTTTCCTTTTTTAAAAAAGTAAAAAAAAAAAAAAACCTGTGGAAATTGACATATTCTTGCAAAATGTTTCACTTTAGAAGAATCAACATTTACTGATGGAAAAAACATTCCATCAGAAAATTTACAGCAACCTCAGGGACCCATACCTCAAAACTTGGAGCCTCTCCTCCCTGGTTGTCTTCAGTCATCACACACAAGTCCGTGCTCCTCAATTTTCCACTCAGCTCTGTGGCCCCCCCAACTCCTGGCATAGCACTTAAAACCTTAAATGCTATTTTGGACCAAGCACTGGAATTTATCATCTTCTAGCTTCCAGATTCTCAGGAACAAGTGTCCTCCTGAATTATCTTAACCACATACATTTTCAGAAGAACTATTTCCTCCAATCAAAAACTACAGGGGGGAAAGTCTGGGCTCAGCTTTAAATAGGCAGA
The DNA here is from genome assembly GCF_003597395.2 of Chelonoidis abingdonii. Classification (NCBI taxonomy): domain Eukaryota; kingdom Metazoa; phylum Chordata; order Testudines; family Testudinidae; genus Chelonoidis; species Chelonoidis abingdonii. Next base: position 8,258,333 of record NC_133783.1, on the reverse strand, counting down.
TGCAACTTTGTCTCCATAACATAAACAGTTTGCCCAATGTAGCATAGAACTATTTTAAAACCTTATGTTTAGGCAACATATCATTTAGATATTAATTAATTATTTCTTTGCAAACAGGTTGGGGTTGGAGGGTTGTGTGTAGCACGTAGCCTTGTGTCTGAAAGATCTAATCACAGGGAAGGATTTAACAGAGTATATAAAAATGAGAGCAAAGTGACAGTAAGAGAACCTATACTGTAGATAATTTCCTATGAGTTTCTGTTCTGTCTGGCAAGAACTTAGAAGTGCATTTATCATATGAATAGTTAACAGATTATATATTAAAGAAATTTCAAAATGTAGATGCCAGTTTTGCTTAAAGTTTTACTGCTTTGTTCTACGTGCTCACTTTTGTAACCAACATCAGAAAGGAGAAGACATAAAATCAGTTAATGGAGATCAAAATTACTATCCGTTATGAGTCAGTCCTGAATTTTTGCCTCTGTATTATTTCTAGAAATCTGTGTACACAGTTTGTGCTAAAAGAATAAAAAGTCAGGTAATGTGAGTTATTCATCAATATTTCAAGCCTATGGGTAATCATTTCATGAGCCTCTCTAGTGGGAACAAACTGCATTGCTGCTGGTATGAACTGTCAGTTTTGCTTTGGAAATGCTTTTATTTACCGGTTATTGCGAAATGAATTTGTTCTTTACATTCCCCGGGCACATTTGAGAGCTAATTATAAGAAAAAGAACCTAAAACTAGTGAAACAATAATTCACTCTTGTTGAACAAGGGCAGACAATTTGAGAAATGCCCATTTTTCTGCAAACTATGATACATTAGCATAACAAGCACTGCAAAACCAAGGCAGCATCTGCCATCACTGATAAATCATGTTTATATTGGGAGATAATGCAGGGATGATGAAGAGAAACCACCTTAAGTTCTTCAGCTAAATTTAGAAAAGTCATGAGAGGTGCATAGTAGTGTTTAACATCATCATTTAAGATCTTAACATAATTCACACTCATTCCATCCACATAATCAGCCCTTTTTTGTCCCCAAATTACTGGTGATGGCACAGGTGCTGCTTCAGGTTTACTGAATAAATGAAAAGGCTCTTTAAAAATATACAGCTCTGAAGGAAAGGATGGTCTTGTGCTTAGCACTAGATTGGGATTTCATGAGAGCTGGGTTCAGTTCTAGGCTCTGCCACAGTCTTCTTGTACAATCTAGGATAAACCATTTATGTCTTAGCACTGGTATATGCTACCAATTTATGTTGGTATAAATACATCACTCAAGGTTGTGGAAAATCCACACCCCTGAGCGATGAATTTACACTAAGCTAACTCCTGGTGTAGACAGTACTATGTAAAGGGGTGGGAGGTTCCCCCTTCGACATAGGTACCTTCCTGAGAGGCAGGAGCTATGCCAACAAGAGCTCTCCTGTCAGTGTAGGTAGAGTTTTCACTAAGCACCGCAGTGGCATGGCTGCACCAGTGCAGTGATGCAAGTGTAGGCAAACCCTTAGTTTTCCACCTTTTAGAGAGACTAGTTGGGTGAGATAATATCTTTTATTGGACCAACTTCTGTTGGGGAGAGAGACAAACTTTAGAGCCATGCCAAAAAGATTAAAAGATATTACCTCATCCATCTTATCTCTCTGATAACCTGGGACCAACACAGCTACAACTGCACTTTCCCACCCTTTGTTTGTCCTGTCTACTTAAACTATAAGCTTTTCAGGGCAGGTCCGTCTCTTCCTAATGTACATTGCCTAACTGATTTTGGTTGGGGCCTCTATGTGCTACCATAATAATAAGTCTGCTACATTCAGAAGGTAAATATGGTAAGAAAGGCAGAACTAGTTATGTGATATGAACTAGGTGGAGGGTATCAGTTACTCAGCACTAAACTTTTCTAATGGAATATTCATATAAGATTCAATAACAAAATAGCTCAGTATTGGAAAAATTCATATTGACTTGTGGGGCCAGCTCAAAGGGCATAGATTCGTTATGCCATCTGGGCCATGTCACACAACACACTTAGTTTTCACATAACTCTTTCTTTGCTATTGGAGCCCAAAATTCCAACATTCCTAGTGATTTCCTCATTGTACTCTTTCCTGGCAAAGCTGAGGGATTATTCCCCCATTGGTTTTACCTTTTTCTTTGAGCATAGTGCTCAGGAATCATGCCAGTTAACAGCCATGGAGACTAACACAGTATCCTCGAAACAGGTACATCAGGGTGCATCATGGGCAGTGGTATCACAAGTTTTCCCTAAGTGCCTTGTCAACCATGTTCTGGAGAAACATCCTCTAATGCTGCCAGAGTAGTTCGAATTTCCATGCTTATTTCTTGGGCACCACCAAGAAGGCCCCCCATGAATCCTAATACCAGTTATGATGGTATTATTTTGCTTGTGTTTTTGCACATTTTGGTCCACTGGAAACTGACCAAGACAATCAAATTTCACGTCACACAGACCACTAGAACAGCTCTATCTGCCTTTTGCTGTAACTGAAAGACACTAAGTATCTCCTCTGAGAGGTACTGTTTATGTGGATTTTGGAGAACTTGTACCTGGAATTTGATATTTCATATATTTAGAAAAATAAAAACTCTAAAAGGCAGAGAGATGGGTGTAGTCCTGATAGCTTCTATCTTGGCTCAGGTTTTAAAGTTTGAAGAGACTTGGAAACAGGGGTCCAGTTTGGGCATCTCTCTTCTAACAAACTGATATGAAATGGCCAAACCCAACCCCCTGGCAGCTGATTTTTGGTTGATTCTTCTATAAGATATTTGAGGTCCCTCCTAGATCAGAATAAGGGGGAAGTGGACAGAAGAGGAGTAAACAATTTATTTACTAGCTTCTGAAAAGCAAATCTCCAACTTAAGAGACTTATGAGCAGCTCAGGCTTATCACCATATGTGCTTGCTTTTTATCAAATGTGTGGTAGCTTTTAGACTGTTAGGGGATTAATAGGCTGTAACTGTGGTAATTATTTGACATAATTCTATTAGATACTATTTTATCAGCCTTATACACAGGTAAATTATTCAAGGTTGGGGGAATTATCCCTCCTGACACCATGGAGGGGGTTATGTCCATCATGTCACTTGTAAGTTTTGCATATACCATAGACAATGAAAGAGACTAAATTAAACAGCGTAAGATTGATATATTTTCTTCTGCTGCTACCTCTCCCTTAAGAACCAGGAGGAGAAAAATGAGGGAGAAAGTTTGTTTTATTTTTTCCCCTAATATGCATATAAATAAATACTGACAGATGTTTTCCATGCTTCTAGCAGCATAGCACAACTCCAGTGATTTTCAGTCAGACCTCCCAGTCCAGTTCTCAAGGGTTTAAAATTTAGTTATTAAAAATAAATTAATCTGGCACACACAGCCTCATTCTTACAAAACTACAGATAGAACGTCCTCTCTCTTCCCTCAAAATTACAAAAAAGTATTACATTTTGCAGGCTGTTTGATTCATATTGTGAACTATTTCCCTTTGATATTTCAAAGTAATATCTACCTAGATGAAAGGTAACATGGCCCAGATTTTCCATAGGCTTACATGTTCAACTATAAGCACTCGAGGAGTGGTCTCTTTGAGCTCAATGGGACGTCTCCAGCTTGAAGTTAGGTTGTGTGTAGTCTTTGCAGGATGGGGGAGCAAATTCTGTTCTTCAGGAGGATTTTTATTTAACGTATAGTATTAGAGGCTTATACTACATGAACATGGGTATCATGAATGGAAATTAAGTAAAATATGAAATCCAAATACTGTTCCACCAGTTCCTTAACTCTACTCAATCCTGCTGTGCTTGGGTACTTACAGTTCTCTCAACAATGCTATGCCTCTCCTACACAAACCTCATGTGGTCTAAAACAGTGGTTCTCAGACAGTGGTGTGTGGGTAATTTCTGAGCTATACAGATCCTTCCAAGTGGTTCACAGAACCACAGGATGAAATTCTTTGAGATCTAAGCAGTAAGGGCCTGATTCAAAGCCCAGTATAGATAGTGAGTCTCATTCCACTAACTTCAAAGGGTTTTGGATCAGGCCCTGAAGATAGGATGTTCGGTAAGGAAGATGATGAAAGGATCATTTACTTATTGCATGGAATTAAAAGGTACCTAGTCAAACCCAGGTAGATAAAAAACACAGTTTTCTACACACAGGGGAGTTAGTTTATCAGACTCCTCATGTTATTTGAGTACAGTGTTTTGCATATTACTATGTAATCACATAAAACACTCAGGATCTACAATTTTATCATTATGTTTAAAACCAGAATCTGATGGCATAAAAAAAATAATCAAAATGCTTAGTTAGATCCAGGTTATAGTCTCCCCTTAGTAAAGTTGCAGGGGAAAGTAAGCAAGGACATATTTAACCCTGTGCTATTTATGTATGACATTTCCCGATTTCATTTGGGACAACAGAAGAAAACTTGTGCATAAAACAATCCAAATGCCATTGCAGCTGCCTTCTGTCACTTCTGTATTCCACAGCCCCAAACTGTGAATTGGGCACATTGCGTATGATATATGGGGTAATAAGTACAGTTGAGATATTAACAGCTCAGAATCAGGACAGAATACTTTGGGGGAAAATTGCTTATAGTGCAGAGCAGCAAGTAGCCATGATTCAATGCCAGATGTGATCTTGCTCACTGCAACACATTCCCCAAATCAGCACTTGTTATTAATCAAATGTTATAACAAGCTGCCTGCAACAGCACTCTGCAACCATGATTAATGAGCCAGCAGATTTTAAAGGGAACAAAGTCACTTTTTTTCAGACACTGAAGTCTCTAGGCTAGAAAAATACAGATACAAATGTAGGACTGTCATGCATCTGTAACTCTCCAGATTGTGTCTGTCCTGAATAGAGTAGATGTGTGTCAGGCAAATAAAATGTTTCCATACTACATATCGAGAAATACTATGAGGAAACAACGTTACATTAGATAATCTAAGTTAGCGAGCCAGAATATCACTTGGTATCTGTACAGAGTGGAATCTTCATTTCGACTGTGGCTAGCAGCAGAACTTGTATCAAACACATGGCAAATATAAGGCCAAATCCTTAACTAAATCACCACTCAGGCAAAAAATATATTGAAGTTAGTAGGAATTTTACTCAAGTAAAAAATGAATAAGAACTGAATGATCACCTAGTGCTGAGAAGCTACACAATACAAGACCTACTGAAGATAAATATAATTCAGAAAGAGCCTTGGGGGCGGGAGGGGCAGGGAAGGAATTGTTTATTTGTTTTAAAATACTGCTATTACTTGATAAGGGAAGGATTTCTTGTTGTATCCAGTTAGACAGGTATCAAACTGGTTCCAAGAATGTTGGCCACCTGCCTGACAAGACTACAGAAATAATTTTGAATTGCCATAAAGGAACATACACATTTACCATTATGTGTGGGATCATATGAATTACTCATAGCTATTAGGGTAAGCATGAGGTATTGTTAAGTTGTTCAGAAATCCCCAGAGTTTTGTTAATTAAATCATTGTTCTTCCAAAATTTCATACCACAAAGGGCATTATTTCACCATTCTCAAGTTTGAAACGTTTCAATCATCCAATCAGGCAGCAGAAACAATACCTCATGATTTACATGACCAGATACCACCAAGAGTCAAAGAAGCCATGAAAAGGCACAAGGAGAGGAGACAGAGAACAAGTAAAATCAAACATGTAAATTTTAGTTATATATAAAAAATAAATTCAGAGAAGAAAAAAATAAAGAGAAGAAAAATGGGGACCTGAAGGATGTAAGCTATTTTTGTGTTAGAGACCTTGAAAGTACTGCTGTAGTGCGAAGATTCCAGCCTGCTTTTAAGGGCATCATTTGTTCATAATTCCATTATTATTATTTACATTAATATAAATGAAAGGGATGCAGGGGGTTCTAGTTAAGGCAGTGGACTGGGACTCAGGAGATGTAGGTTCAGTTCCTGGCTCTGTCACAGAATGACCTTGGGCATTTAATCTCTTTGTGCCTCAGTTCTCCATCTGTAACTAGAAGATGACAATACCTCCTTTATTCCCCCACTTTGACAGTCTTGTCTGTAGCTTTTTCTTTTCTTCTTCTTTTGTTAACTAAGTATACAGAACACCTGGCAAACAGGGCCCTTGTCTTGGTCTGGGGTCCTAGAAATCTCTGTGATATAAATTATTGTCAAATGCCCCCATAAGGGATCACAACCTTATCATTCCAGGAATTGTACAAATATGTAGCAAAGAGACTCTCTTCCCTACATAGCTTGCAATCTACGTTAACAAGAAACATCAAGTGGATGAAAGAACTAAATGGACAAGGGAGAGGGAAAGGGAGGATGAGGTAACAATGATACAAACATAAAATAGCCTGGCTGAAGTCCCTTAATACCAAGTGGGCATGAGAAAGTGAGAAGAGTACAGACTAACAAAGCCCACGGACTATCACATCCTTGTATTCATTTCAGTAGACCTGGCATAAAACACATGATCCCAATTGTGCTAAAGGCATAGCAATTAAGCGCTTCACATGTATTTTCTAAAGTAACTGACTAGAGTTCTTTTTGCTGCAAATATCAGACCTGGTGTGCTAAAAGCTTTCAAAGACAGACATCCAGCAGGTAACACAGACCAATTTCAGCAAGTACTGTTTAAACAATCATTAATCTTTCTTCAATGATCACGTTGTAATCCCTGTAAGTTCTTGATAGCTGCTTGAAAACTGCCTGCCATCAATTTTGACTCACAAATGTAACTCAACATATGCACTTACTGTCACTGAATACAGCAACTTCCAAAATGTCATATACAAATACAGAGCATGGACTATAATAATTCATAGACTCTAGGACTGGAAGGGACCTCGAGAGGTCATCGAGTCCAGTCCCCTGCCCTCATGGCAGGACCAAATACTGTCTAGACCATCCCTGATAGACATTTATCTAACCTACTCTTAAATAGGTCCAGAGATGGAGATTCCACAACCTCCCTAGGCAATTTATTTCAGTGCTTAACTACCCTGACAGTTAGGAACTTTTTCCTAATGTCCAACCTAAATCTCCCTTGCTGCAGTTTAAGCCCATTTCTTCTTGTTCTATCATTAGAGGCTAAGGTGAACAAGTTTTCTCTCCTCCATGATGACACCTTTTAAATTAACCTGAAAACTGCTATCATGTCCCCCTCAGTCTTCTCTTCCAAAATAAACAAACCCAATTCTTCAGCCTGTCCTTCATAGGTCATGTCTCCAAGACCTTTAATCATTCTGTTGCTCTGTCTCTGGACCCTCTCCAATTTCTCCCACATTTCTTGAAATGGTGCCCAGAACGGACACAATACTCCAGTTGAGGCCTAACCACGCACAGAGTAGCAAATGGTGAACTCTATTGACCAACATGGAATCCCAAGGCAGCCAACACAATAGAAGAACTACAAAAAGATCTTTTTTAATTTAAAGATCACAAAGCTATTATGATAGAAAACATGACCATGTAGGAACTTTAAACCCATTCTTGAGGACACGGTTGGTGATGTCCAGGATCTTCCTCAAATACAAATTAAGTCTCAAAAGCCACAAAATTGTGCGTATACTATACTACATAATCCACCAGAACATAAGAGGGTATTGCATCCACGCAACCACAATGAATAATCACTTCAAGAGGAAAAAATAAAAAGATAATTTAGAAACTCAGATCGAAGCTTGGTCTATAATCTGTCTTGTGTTTCTGCACTTCCTAGCTTAGTCGTCTCTGCTTCCTAAATTGGACCTTCCCTCCATTTGTGTGGTCCATTTACTGGGCTCTTATACAAGTCCAAATGAACATTGAATGCTATTTGGGTTTTCTCATCAGAATGTTAGATACTGGGAAGGGAAATGCATAGGCCTTCACCTCAGGAGAGCTGCATTACAAATATGCTTAGATGCTGAAGAGGAGGAAATGAAAAAAAAAAACTTTTGATCATCTCATCTCTATACCCACAGTACAGAATATCACAATGCTGCCATTTGTTGATGACAAACAGTCGCTGCTCAAGACGGGAAGTCTAAACTGTCTACACTAGCGTTTATACCGATTTTAGCGCTGTAAACCATTTTAACGCATGCCAACACTGTACCACACAATGAGGACTTTTATATCGCAGTATAAAGGGCTCTTAAACTGGTTTCTGTACTCCTCGCCGGACGAGAGGAGTAGCACTGAAAATCAGTATTACAATACGGATTAGTTACTAGTGGGGCCGCAAATCGACAGTATACGGTCTCTGGGCTGTATCCCACAGTCGCACCGCCCTGTGACCTTAGCATCCTGGACAGAGATCTGAAGACTCGGATGGCATTGAGCAGGTAAACAGGAAAACAGTCCCCGGTATGCTTGAATTTCATCTTCCTGTTTTGCCCAGTGTCCGGAGCTCTGATCATGCACAGGTTAGCGATGCTAGTCCCCATATCCAAAAAAGCTCCCCAGCATCCGGGCGCGTACGGAATACTGGATCTGATCGCTGTAATGGGGAGACAAATCTGTTCTGTCAGAGCTCCGTTATGGAAGATGAATGAGAGAGAGCATTTGAAAAAATCTCCAGGCTATGATAGAAGGCGCCACAGCACAGTGCTGTGTGACAGCGTAATGGAAAGCCAAAAAATCAAATGGGACCCTCAATGGAGGAGAGGGGGTACTGAGGACTCCGAGCTTATCCCATATCCCCACAGTCTCTGAAAAGCATTTGCATTCTTGGCTGAACTCCCAATCCTGTAGGGTCACAAACACATCCGGGTGTTGCAGGTATATTCATCAGTTTACCCCTCCCCCGTGAAAGAAAAGGAAAAACAACATTTCTTGATTTTTATATGTCACCTATGTCTACTGCATGCTGCTGGTAGACGTGGTGCTGCGCAAATGAATAGCATCTCTCTCCCCTCCACTCCCCGGTGCACATGGTACAACTATGCTGCTATCACATGTCATCATCAGCCCGTGAGTGCTCCTTGATGCCCTCAGTGGAGGTTGGTCCAGGGGGCGCACTGGTAAATAATAGGAATTGACTTCTGGTCACTCCCGGTAAGAATGGTACAGGAACGGGCTGGTAACGGTCCTTTTTTTCCATTAACCATGAAAGCCACGTGGTGAGCTGTTAGTTCCATCTAGCCCCCCCCTCTTCATGTCTAAAGAGAATAGATTCTTGTTCTAGCTGGACTACATAGCAGCTGGAAAGGCTGCCTCCCTCATTTATCTCATAAAAAGTCAGTGTTTCTATTCCTGCATTCTTATTACTTCCATTCCACAAAAATGGGGGAAAAACTTGCCTGGTAGCCCGAAGGTGAGAGGAGAGGGAATCAACAGTGGGGCGATGTTGGCATGGGTGCCCACCCACCTAGAATGCATTGCAGCTCATATCTCTGGTGGGATCTGCACAGAGAGGCTGTACTGCTCTGGTTCTTTGAACACGGTTCTCTACGTACACTGTGCCCCCATATTCTAGACAGGACTGACTCTATTTTAGATACAACATAAAGGAGGGAATGACCTGGGGGTCATTCCCATTTTGTCTTTGCACCCCCGGCCTGACCTCTACGAAGGTCAGGCCAGCGAGCACCATAACAGCAGCAGATGGTACAGAATGACTGATAACCATCATCTCATCGCCAGTTTACAATGGCACAGCAGATGGTACAGAACGACTGGTAACCGTCTCTGCTACCTTGCAAAGGTAAATGAATGCTGCTGTGTAGCACTGCAGTACCGCCTCTGTCAATGGTATCCAGTACACATACGGTGACAGTGACAAAAGGCAAAACGGGCTCCATGGTTGCCATGCTATGGCGTCTGCCAGTGCAATCCCAGGGAAAAGCGCACAAAATGATTGTCTGCCGTTGCTTTCACGGAGGAAGGAATGAGTGATGACATTTACCCAGAATCACCCGCAACACTGTTTTTGCACCATCATACATTGGGAACTCAACACAGAATTCCAATGGGCGGGGGTGACTGCGGGAACTATGGGATAGCTACGGGATAGCTACCCACAGTGCAACGCTCCAGAAATCAACGCTAGCCTCGGAACATGGACGCACACTACCGAATTATTGTGCTTTGTGAGGCCTCGTGCACTCAACTTTATACAATCTGTTTTACAAAACCGGTTTATGTAAAATCAGAATAATCCTGTAGTGTAGACGTACACTAAGACAGCAATAGGGGAATTGCTGGGCAGCAGTGGGTAAAAGCATAGGCAATTGGTTGAGTACCTACACCTGGACCAATACTGCCAGGTGCTGGCAATGTCAATTGCCCATTGACCTCAGTGGGAATTGTGGGGGCTCAATGCCATACAGGCGGTGTTCAGCACCTGGCAGAATCAATGCCATTGTGATGCCTTGTTGAATTCAGTGCTATAAATTATTCACTTCCATGAACAGCAGAAAATTCAGTAGCAAGACTTGATGTTGTAGTGGGTCTTTTTTTGTGTGTGTGTGTTTTCAACAAGCTTAGTGTTTTTAATTTTAGTTCTAAACTCAACATACAATGTGGAATTAGTAGTAGTGTCCGCTAAGGAGGGGAACAGCAGAGATTCAGCAAATTAGGACAGACACACACTGCCAGACCTGTTTGTATGGAAAGTTTTCACTGAGCTTGGCTGCCTTCACTATGCTTGTCTCTAGCAAGTGTGTCAAGTTCTCATTTGAATTACCACAGCAGATATCATGTTTCCTCCCCACCCCACTTTAAAAACAAACAACTATACAATTATATAGATATAAATTAAATACTAATTAACCTAAAAATACAACAGGAGTACTTGTGGCACCTTAGAGATTAACAAATTTATTTGAGCATAAGCTTTCGTGGGCTACGGCCCACTTCATTGGATGCATGTAGTGGAAAATACAGTAGGAAGATATATATACACACACAGAGAACATGAAACAATGGGTGTTACCTTACACACTATAAGGAGAGTGATCAGTTAAGGTGAGCTGTTATCAGCAGGAGAGGGAAAGAACTGTTTGTAGTGGTAATGAAAGTGGGCCATTTCCAGCAATTGACAAGGAAATGTGAGGAACTGGGGGAGGGAGGAATAGTTATATGCTTATTCCCCCTGCCCCCACCCCACAGTTCCTTACATCTCCTTGTCAATTGCTGGAAATTTCATTACTACTACAAACAGTTCTTTCCCTCTCCTGCTGATAACAGCTCACCTTAACTGATCACTCTCTTTATAGCGTGTAAGGTAACACTCATTGTTTCATGTTCTCTGTATGTGTATATATATCTTCCTACTGTATTTTCCACTGCATGCATCCAATGAAGTAGGCTGTAGCCCATGAAAGCTTATGCTCAAATAAATTTGTTAGTCTCTAAGGTGCGACAAGTACTCCTGTTCTTTTCGCAGATACAGATTAACATGGCTGCTACTCTAAAACCTGTAATTAACCTGAATCTAGTATGCATGATTTTGTTAGCCACCTGAAAAGGCAACCAAAGCTTATGGGGTATTTGAATTCCACTACCCACCCTGTAAGCCTCCAGTTTGTTGCCAGGTGATCAAACAAGCATTACTGTGTATATGAATTAAGAAAGAACTATTTTTTCTTTAAAAAAAAAAATAGTTTGCAAATGGTGAAAATGTCTGTCTTCCAAATGAGTGCTTTCCACAGCGTTCCTGGGGCTTGGGAAGGCTGCAGAGCAATTCTTTTGCTAGGTTAATCATGAAGTTGGATGACAGGCAGAAATGCTTTCTATGAGGTACAGTACATCATATAAGTTAACTTCTTCTATGTTGGCCCCTTGGTGCCTTAGGAGCAGCTCATTAAAAAAAGATGGGAACAGGGCAGCTTGATTAAGTATGAGCTGACAGTTTTGAAAGATAGTTATCAGAGTGCAGTTGCATTTTCTATAGAGACAAAGTAGTTACAGAGAGTCAGCTACCATTTGGTCCTGTTCCTCCCGTGCAGCCAGCACTTCCCGATGCACTGTAAAAACACCTTCTAAAAGGTAAAGACCCATTTAACAGATTAGTACTGACAAACTGGGTCAAAAGTTAAGATGGAATATCTCCACAGTATTGTCCCCTCTTCACATCAGCACAGGGACATCCTTGCTCAGGAAATAATTCTGGCTGGCTAACTCTGTTGTGTGGCAATTCCCTAGAACTGCACTCCATTAAGGGACTGGGAGGGGGGGCACCCACTGGTGGCAACTACAGGAGAATACAATTCCTAGGGTGTCATTCTGCTGCAGGGGAGTGAGTGACCTCAGGTACTGGAGATTTGGCCTCACAATATCTATTTTAGTCATGGATAAACCTGCTGTTCACTCCAGCAGGGTGGGGTGTGTGGTGGGGAGAAGCAAGACTTGGCTCTCAATGGAATTAGTTGACGTAAGCTCTGTTTGGTAAATCTGGAAGGCTTCTGCTGGCTTCTTGGTGAATGGGGACAAGATGGACCCTGGACTGGATTTGCACCTGAAATATAGAGACGAAAGGCTGTGTCCTATTTCTAGTCCCTAAGACATTCATCTCCCCTATCTAATATCATCATCGTGTAATTATTTTCATTTGATGAATAAGGTTGAAAAATCCTTCCTTAAGTTTAGCATTTCCTTTATACTTTCTGAGAGTGGGGGCCTTTTGGGTTATTTGAGCTTCTAATAAACAGGGAAACAGTATTGACAGTGGGTTCGTTTCACTTGGACTGACTTAATCCGATCAGTTTTCACCACTTTGTCCCACGCAAATACTAAGCCTGAAGATAATTTTTATGATACAGACCTCAAAGGGAAGTCTTATTAAGCAAGATGAAAATGCATTTGCATCTTGAAACAGGCCAAGCAAAATCAGTTCTTCATAGATGATGTTTATTAGACACAGGGAAGCTAAAAGCCTGTGGGTTTAATCTGTGAAATTATGCATGCTTGAACATGCACCTCAGATAGTAAAAATAACTGCAGAGTCGTGCATTATCAGTAGTGCTGATTTGCAAACTTTCACCAATTGTTTTTAATTCTTCTTCCTTCCTATTAGATCTAATCAGCTACTAAATATTCTTCTTCAGGTGCAGAATTCATTTTTATGCCCATAAAGGAGGCACTTTAATTTTCAATGAAGACTGAAACATAATAGAGTACTGTATAGCATTCCTTACGTAGGCTTTTAATTCGGGCCCTCCCTCTCTATGGTACTTTTATGACCCCCATTACAGATCACTCACAATATTATAATGCATTTATCCTTAGTTCCTCTGTGAGGTAGTGAAGTACAATTACCTCATTTTACAATTCAGAAATTGAGGCACAGGGAGACCAAGTGTTACCTAGGGTTACACAGGTAGTCTGTGTCAGAGCAGGGAACTGAACCCAAGTCTCAGGCTAGCTCCCTAACCAGCTGACCACTCTTCCTCTCTAGGTGTCACTTTAAAACAAAGAGCTAAATATTCACAGATCTGACCACCAATCACAATTATGAAATTGCTTTGCAAACACTCAACCCAAGAGGAGTTCTGGTGATCTTCTGGCAGTGGCATTATTCTCACTCTATATAAAGAATACATAGATCTCACTTTATCCGTACTTTTCATGTGATTGAAGTTCTCTAGAGAGTTAGGGCCAGATTTTCCAAGACATTTAGACTCCTAACAATGCCCATATATGCCTACTGGGACTTTCAAAGGTGCCCAAATGAAGGAGGTGCCTAATTCCCACTGAAATCAGGGCCCTGGTTCTGGACTCTGATAAGAGACTTACACAAGAAAGGGGCAGGAGACACTGTATCCATGAGCTGTATGGGCTTCTGACTCCTTCCCTTCATGGGTGATTCTCAGCTGGCACAAAGTCCTGTGGGGATAAACTCCCTGCTAAACACACGTGCCTCCCTTGGTTTATCTCTTCCAGACTATTATGGCTGCAAACATTCTGCACCAACAGCCCAAGCTGTTTTTCCTGGTTCTCCTCTCCTGAACAAGTCTGAGGTGGTTCCGTTCTCTCCTCCATTACTGTGGGGTCCTCACATCACGGCTGCTATCAATGGAGTCCACTTTACCATTCAGACGGTGCTCAAGAATAGCCAGACCTTCAAAACAATCCAAACAAAAGCAAAATTCTCTGCCATTTACACTGACTGTAACCCTCACCTGACTCATCCTAATGGGCAAGGTGATCACCCAGTAGAAGAACTACAGTGTGGCGAAGACAGAATATAACTGAGAGAAACGTCCTCAGGTTTCTCAAATATACAGAATTGCCCAGCTTTAAAAATCAAGGTAAATCCATCTGTATTCCTCAAAGTGAGCCACCCTGAACACAATGGAGTGGAAATAACCTAACAGACCTCAGTACTTCCAAAGGGCTATTAACAATAGATCTTTAAACTCTGTAATCTGGTATTTATTCTATAGACAGTTTTATATAGGTACGGTGTTACTGTTCATGCACTTGCATGATAGATTATAATCACATTTTTCTATTCCATATTATTTTTTAAAATATTACTGTAAAGGGAAAAATGTCCAGGAAAAATTCAAGAGCTAACTAATTGTTTGTGTAACTGAAAAGGCCTATAACAACAAAAGAAAGGAAATCCCCAAGATAAGAATAAAACTGTAAAATGAGATTTAGGCCATAATTCACTCTGCAGTGCCTAAGACTTGCATAGGTACGAAAACTGCAGCACTAACTCTTGCAGAATACCTACAATAAACAGAGCTGCCACAGTAAGTGTTACATTATTCAGACCTCTTCAGTGTATAGGTACTGCACAGTCAGTTATGGCCTAAGACCCCATTTCAGCTAATCACTTAAGCACAGAATTAACTTTGATAAGTTGCATTGACTTCAATAGGATTTAGCACATGGTTAAGTTCTTTTCTGAACTGAGGGCATCAGGACCAGATCTTCAGCTGGTGTAGCTGTCAGAACTCCATCCATTTCAATTAAACCTCAACAATTTAGTCTTCAGTTCTGGTCTGTTATGCCAAGGGAGGTCTTCATTAACCCTTCCTTTGTGTTGTGGATGAACAGCATGCCAAAACAATCCATGATCTCAAAGGCGGCATCGGAGACTGAGTACAGTCTAGCTGACAACCTACATTAAACCCAGGGATTAGCATTTAAAACCTTCTGTACTAAAAATAGGTTTAGTCTACTTGAGACAAAGTTGCAGTAGAAATTATTTTTTTCTAAATCTGAGAATAAAATGTGTTACATGCTAAGCATGTTGTGTTCCCCCTCTAATGTTTAGTCCACAGAGGCTTACTATTGACTGAACAGTTACTCCTTTAGCTCAGGTAGCAACGTTATGTGCCTTTGGTGAAGTTTCCATGTTCTAACCTTTCTGAAATGCAGGGTGGGGCTATTACAGGGAGAAGACTAACAAAATATTAAACATTTACTTAAGTTTGAGTGTGTCCTCGAAAGCACAGTAGTAAACATACCTGGCAATCAATCTGATAAAAAGGGACGCTGTTCTGCTAAGTTTTTTCTATGAAAAAAATGTATCCTTTTTTGTTGAAAAAATGTTAGTGTTTCATCCAGCTCATAACAACTAGATAGTGCTCAACATAAAAAGTCTTAAAGCATTTACAAAGGTGGGAAACATCCCCATTATACAGAAAAGGAAACTGAGGGACAGAGGTCACACAGCAAGTCTGTGGCAGAGTCAGGAATAGATGGGATGTCCTGACTCAGTCTGGTGCTCTCACCACTGGATAATGCTGTCGCCTAGTGCATTGCAATCTGGTCCACCAGGGGATACCAAAAAGCTACTTATAAATGGGCATTGTACTTTACCTTATAAAGCTGAAACAAAGGCCACAATTTGAAACCAATATGGTTCCTTTTCAGAATCCAGATTTCATCATGCAACAAGACAAGACTAGAAGGGGTGCTCAAAGCTTGAGTTCTACCTTTGATTTTCTTTGTATCCCCCTAGACTTCAACTCCCTGAATTTCTGACATTAAATATCTGCCATTACATTTTTTTCCTATGTCATTTCCCCATCAAGGTGTGCTCTCACCTCAGAGTAACATCTGGCTGCAGCATTGCAGAGGACTTCACCTCCCACCCCACTGGCTGCTTCCTTGGCCCAGTCCCACCTGGCATCTTCTGCTGACACTCTCTCTGGGTCTTCTGTGGCATTGCCTTTCAACCAAGCCATGCAACAGTTCTCCCTAAAGATCCATCTTACAGCTGACAAACTATGACTAAACTTTTAGTTGTCTGCCCCTTTAGGGCTCAGCTACAATCCACTGTTTCATGGCTCCTCCTCCTGGACCCTGCAGAGAGTCTCTTAAACCAGTTCTTCCCCAGAAGGATTCCTCCACTGCTTCCCTTCACCAGAGACTCCAGCAGTTTACCTCTGAGGATCAGCCTGCTCCATGCAGACACTAGATTAGGGCTCCCATACAGGAGCTTACTCTGTTCTCTTTCTCCTGTTTCAGGTCCTAACTCAGGGATCCCCAAACAGGAGCCTATCCAGGGTGACTCAGCCTGACTTTTCTCATGCCTTTCCCAAAGGAGAACCCTCCGGCTCCTTTCTTCAGGGTCCCCCTTCCTCTACTGAGTTCCCAGCTCTATCTAGCTAAGTCATGCTTGTGATGTTTCACTACCACAGCTGGGGTCAGTCTGTCAAAGCCCCATTACATGCAGCTGGGGTTGCTATTAGCCCTTACGTTGCTAGCTCATTAGGTAGGCTGAGGGATGACTGCCAAGTCATGGGCAAGGCTGAGTCCACCTTGCCTCAAAGGGCCAGCCAGCTGGTGACACCTCCCCCTCGATAATATGAACAAACAGTAAAAGCAACTAACATTATGGGCCAGGTTGTAAACCCCTTACTCACACTGGTGAGAAGTTACCCACTTGAGTAGTCAACGGGATTACTTTTGTGAATAACTGCTTGTCATTGTGAGCAGTTCACAATCTGGCCCTATACATATTTGTGTGTGTGTGTATGTTTGTGTAAGTAAACAAATATTTATATAGGGATAGGTTATGGATACATACATCACACATACATGCATATGTCTAAGTAAGTATGTAGCAGAATACATAGTATGTGATAAACATTTCCTTTGCATGCCCGATAGTCTTTTAAGAAATTTGTCTGCATGTGTCAGTCTCTCTCAGAAAACAGTCTTATAAAAGTGTAAGCTTGATCAGCAAGCTCATGTCTCCTATAGCTTAGAATATAACATGCCCCATATCTCCAGTCTCATCACTCATTTTGTCTGCTATAATGGGGCTTTATATTAGAAAGGTATTTTGTTGAAACTTATGTACAGTACAAAGATCTGTGAATCAAATGACAAAACAATGTCTCTCTCTCAATAGTGTGACAGAGGGGAATACACTGACACAGAGGCATATTTTTCTTTAGTAACTGTTTGAAGCTGAAAGCTGCTGAAAGCTGAAATTAGTGTCACTGGGAAATAAATGACAAGCTCATGGAAGATGGAAGACAAACTTAGTCCAGCTCCCTATCAAAGGCAGAAAATCCTTACAGGTGGATGGCAAACTTTACAAGGCCTGGTTCAGTTTGGATGGGTCACCATAAATCTGGATATATCAGCAAATCTCATGGGTCTAGATAACCCACTAAATCAGATTTCCTGTATTACTTGGCTTCAGTCTGGCCACAAGTAACATGAAAACAATTTCTCTTGATGTGTTTTGGAATGCTTGATGAAGCAGGATATGTGGAGAGCAGTCTGGTTTTAAAAAGAAATTATGCTAATCATTTCTAGTTTCAAAGATGTTTTGGGTTCAACACAAAGTCCAGCTGAATGTTTGGGTCAGTTTTTATTTTCCCTAAACCAGTCTTCCTACCTCTGTTTTTAAGATAACTATCTACGAGCATTGTGGCAAACTTAGAACTTCTTTATCTTTCCCTGTTTTAGCTGGTATGTTTCTCTGGAAATTTATTTTTTAAGCCCTAAGCAATATCTTATTGTTGAGGCTTATTTATATACAAGATTCAAAATGCATTTTTGCAACCAAGTATATGGTCTCATGCATTTCTCTGTCATCCCCGGATTGTGCATGAATAGCAAAATGCATATCCAAGCATAACTAAGGCTTAAAGAACTGATTAAAATAAAAAGAGATGCAATACTTTGTTCCAACACTAACCAAATTAAATCCAACCCTGAGGCTGAAAAATGTGTAGCTAAACTTTCAATAGTTTGTTTTCAAAAACATTTGGTCATCTCTGCAGGCCTTAGTTTGATCAGAAAACATTATAATATATTTAGTGCTGACAATGTACACAGTGTTGTTTATACACTAAAATGCAGTCCCTGGCGTAAGTCTTAGAAGACAAATACACTGGGAAAGCCTTGAAGTGAGAATAACAGAATGTGGGTGGGAGTTGATTTATGTTATTTTTTATATCAGCTGGCTTCCTGTGAGTAGTGTAGCAGAAGTTAATTTTTACAGGGATTTGAATGAGGAGCAGTCAATAGCTTTAGAAAATGGGTAAGGAATGTCATTCCACCCAAGGGATGTATGGGAGAGCAATGAGATACACTGCAAACAGAAATGCTTCCAATCTTTTATACTCGGACAAATCATATCTGAAATAAATCCCCAAAACGGTTTGGTCTCACCCAATGTCTATTCCCGATCAACTAATTGATTTCCACAGTGTGCTATCAACACTGAGATTGCTGTGAAGAACTAGCAATGAAAGATTTAATACTGAGCTGAGGTTCTGTTTTTCAATGGCTGTTTTGGTGGAAGAGAATAATTTAGTATCGGTTTTGTACACTATGACCAGGGCTGCCAGGAGGATTCAGGGGGCCTGAGTCAAAGCAATTTCAGGGTCCCCTTCCATAAAAAAAGTTGCAATACTATACAATACTAAATTCTCGTGGGGGCCCCTGTAGGGCCCAGGGCCTGGGGCAAATTGCCCCAGTTGCCCTCCTCCCCCCACGCCCCTGGGCGGCCCTGACTATGACTGCTGTATTGATTACATCTCTTACAAGTTGCTATAGACTGAATCTAACATACAGGATCAGAGTTTTGGCCAGCAAGACCACAATCTTCCCTTACTTAATATTTCAGATAAAGGCTGAGACAACCCAAGTACTCCTAGTCAACTGTCGAATGAAATTCACTATAGTAATTAACTCATTCCCTGAAGCAGGAAATGTATTACCTTTAGCAAATTAACAGATGTAGTTATGCATAGGTTGTAAAGTTATCCAGCCCTTTGTTACATGTTAATACCTAGAACGCTCTTCCAGGTGACACATACTTTGTAGCAGTACTGTTGTAAAGAACTGTGAAAATGAAAAACTAAGGGAGGGAGTAAGCCCTCCATCATGAGCTCTGGGTGTTGCTGCAGGAGCAAACAGAGGACATAAAACCCTTAGGGAAGGAACATTCTGCAGACACATGCTATATAGGACAGCCGTACGTTGCCCTTTGCAGGCTCCCTTGCAAGCCTCAGTGTAGGTGTTAGGAGGGAGTGGAGCACATGCTACTACTAGGATTCTGGACAGCTTTGGTTTGCTGAGCTGCAAAATAGCTGGCTGCTACACAGTGAGGGCCATGGCAGCCCTTGCAGCATCCCAGAAAAGAGAAGGCGGAAAGACATCTTGCCAGGTAGCACATAGGTTGACTTCAATGGAGCAATTCCAATTTACACCTGAGGACCTGACCCTAATTGATTAATCTCATTTAAGCATCCCTATATGAATACTCCACAGACATATTACTTAGCTCTGTTCTAGACAACTGTTGACACCTGATCTTCCCCTCCTTATTGATTTTTTCCTGCCTTGTCACTGCGCACAATGCCACTGAAACTGCTGGTCAGATCTGCACATTCCATTTATGTATCAGTAAAGGAGACAGTAAGTAACTGAAAGGCATAGAAAGCTTCCTTTTTTCCCCTGGCACACCATGATGAGTCAATGTCTGGAGTTTTTGATATGCTCCTACACTGTACAATTGATGAGCTCGGAAGCTTCATATCCCTGCAGGTCTCTAAGGATGCTGTCCGATTAAAGTCTTAATAAAAGAGGATGTAGTAGTGCAACAAAGTCCCCTGCTGAATACAAGGTATTTCTTCTTGAAGCCACTCTTGAGGGAGAGTCAATGTAAGGGATGATAGATGAGAAGTTGCACAGTAGACTGGTATGATTAGAAAGCATCTGGAAGAACACACATGCACTGTCCTTATATTTAACTGCAAGAGGGACAATGGACTTTTAAATTATGCTGTATCACAGTATACCACATAAAGACGATTTAGATATTTTCATGCCAGCACTGCATGGTGTCAGTTTTTACCTGTTTATCTCTAGAAACATCCAATATCATCTTCTGATTCTAGGATCAATGGTGAACTTACTATTAATGTTATACAACTCTGTCCCTTGCCTAGCTTTCTCAGAGTCTATAGAAAGAAACAGAAAAAGCCAAAGCATTCAGAGAGTCACTCTTGCTCCACACAACACAATTAGGACTGAAATCAGGAAGACAGCGGGATAGTCAAGAACTCTTGCGCATGGTAACTTTTTAAACCGCTCGATAGAATCATAACCATGAAAATATAGGCAAAAATATTTATAAAATTCTCAGTGCGTTTGGGTGCTCGCCTTAAAATATTCACCCCTCTAGCTGAGGTGCCACTTTGATGGGGTCAGAGAGCACTGGAGATACTTTCTAGGGCTGGGGGAAAGATCACAACTGGCAGCAGCTGAAGCAGTGTTTCACATGCCCCCTCTCCTTTCCTTTCTCCTCAACTCACCCGTTTTCAGCATTTGGGGGCTACTGCTTCTCTCTTCCCCCTCCTCATCCTTCTTTCTTTTTGGTCAGGGCTTGGGGGTAAGGAGGCACATACTTGGGACAAGGAGGCACATATGCCATCTAGGCCCAGACTCTGGGATCTGTTCCACCCTCTGCTGCCGTCATGCAGTAGCAGGGCCTGGGGATTGCTCCAATGTAGTGGTGGTGAAGTGTGAATGGAGTTGATACACTTTGTTTCCTCAGCAGGGCAGCCATTGTGGGCTCCCTGTTTCAGCCCCAGCTTTAATCAACTTGCTGGATTTCTTGTGCCGCTGAGGGGTAGACGAATTGCCAGTTCATGTTATGCCTACACCTATGTAGCAACAGAGCAAAAACTTCACCACCACCACCATGCTCTGAGTTACTAGTGGTAAACATGTTTTTGTAGACAGCAAGTACAGAGATAATGACTCAGATTTCTGACAATTCTGATGGGAATAACTTTTTCCAGCGACTGAATGAAGTTTCACAGTCCATGCCAGTTTCACAGAATTAACACGAGTGTAATATTCCCTTCCCCCCTCCAACAACATTTAGAAATGAAATTTAATATGTATAACTTAAGTGACAACTAAATTTTCACAGTTGTTTAGATCAAATGTGCTATGTTCTAGTGCTGAAAAGATGATACATTACATATAAAAAGGAGGGTAAAATATGCAGGGCCATACATTGGATTAGGGAGTGAGGGCAAATTATTTTTCTGATTTTACTATTATGGTTCCCAGTGATGACTGTGCTGAATGGCTGAATCACATAGGTCACATGAGTTAAAATGCAGCCATGAACAGTTTAGAATGCTCAAGAGATTTGGTGACATCCCGCAACTCCCTTTTGATGGTAAACTCCCAAATATCTGGGAACTTATTATTTCTTGACTAAGAGCCAAAAAGAATAATCTTGCTCTTCAAGAAAAGTATTTTTGGGTTTGTCTATCCCTATCCCTAGTATGTCTCCAGAGGGTTATGTTGGAAATTGTCACACATGAAACCCAAGTATGCCTGTGCATCAAAACATTAATTATGCTATCTCAAATGCATGCATAAAAAGTGACATCTTTTAAGAACCACATGTTTCTGCTTTTAAAATAAAAACAAATTAAAATATCCACAGAACCTCTTACAGTGATTGAAAACTTCCAACCAATTGATCTAAATAACTCAATTAGCACCAAAGAAGCCCAAGTGATCATCAGTCTTAGCACGCTCCCTTTATCTTAATTTTAGAGAAATACTGCTTTAACTGAGACTGTGCTTATTTGGCATACTGCAGTGAACATACAAGAATTTTGGAATTCATTTCACCTAGTCTCACTATACCACATGCAGGTATAAACCCTCTTATGTAAGGAACATTAAAACCTGAAATGAATTAATGGCATGCAGAATTATCTAGATAGATGTATGGCTACACAAAGCTGCAAATCTATAACACTGAGAAATCCTGCCTACAATTAATATCTAACCAAACTTAAGCCCAGCAGTGAAGATGTCTATTTGTGCTTTAAGGGCCTGATCTAAAGTCCATTGAAGTCAATGGGAATCTTTATATTAATTTCACTGAGCCCTGGATCAGGCCTGTAATAACTACTAATCTATTTTCTATTGGATCAACAGTTACATGAAGATACAAAAATGTACCTATTACTAGCAGCGATGGGCACAGAAAGCTTAGGACCAAGTACTGCATTCCTTAATTGGGCAGAACTCCAGGCTTGGTACTCAGTTGTTATGAACTACCTGCAAAGACCTACTTCTGAGGAACTGCATGCATTAAAAACCACCCTCTAAATTTCTTGGGCAGTCTCTTCTTACAGCCAATAAAACTAGCAACATGGAATTTGTGATGCAGGAAGGGACTAATGGGTCCATTTGGTTCACTAGTCAATCTCCAGCTAAAGGCAATGGCAAATTCTTCAGTAGAAGGCACAAATCCTTTATTGGGCACTTAATTGTGCAATTTTATGTCACAAGGAGACATTTCAAGGCAATATTTATTTAGAGATGGACAAATACTAAACAATTTCCCCACTATTGCTAGTAGGATTTTAAAATTAATTATTATTGTTCACAAGCTTGTGTATTTTCCCTGAACAGTCTATTGACTGGCAGCAGTACGGAATGAATAAAGTTGCTGTCAGCAGAATTCATACAAACAGTCAATTTTAAGTGACTGTATCAGAATAATAATGGAACATGACTTTTGAACTCACTTCCCACAAGCATTCACACCAGAAATTTGAGGGTGAAAGCATGTTCAGCCAATCGAGGAAGAAAGATTAAAATAGGGTGAAACCTGGACAAGTGTAAATTGGAGAAATGCCAGTGAAGTCAATGGATCTCTATCTGTTTATGCCAATACAGAATTTAGCCCCGTGAGAGTTAGAAAAATGAACATATAGCTCAAACTCCCAATAACCAATAAAATTAAGTGCCTGCAAATGAGCTGGTGAAATTATCTAGCAAATAACTGATGAAATCTGAGAAAATTGTCATCTGCCTGTGACAATTTGTGGACAGGAGAAAAAAGACAAAATTTGTCAAATTTGTTTCTAATTATAAATAATGAACTAATTTAGATAGGCAAAGCAATAGACCATTGTGCACAAATGAAGATCATTTATAATAATTGTAACTAAGCAATCACACACATTGTTTAGGTGCAGTGAACCAAATGGCTTATCTGAACAGATCTTTCAAACTCACTCTCTCTCACACACACCCTTACTGCACCTTTCCCCCCCCGCAAAAAAGGCACATAGGAGAATGTCATTCAAAACCATTATTCTCCATCACTTCTTTGCATAGTGCTGTTTATGTATGCGGTGTAAATAGTGATTTTCATGTTGGGTACTGAGAGCTCTATCAGCCTGGGGAAAGTCACACTTCCTGAACTCTGATGTTTCTAACTTATATGGCAATTGATTCCCCCACTTTTTTGTTATGGCAACAGCTGGCCAATCAGAGTTTATCTATTGTTTAGGTCTCTGTCCTCTGGGTTAGCTTTTTAAGTTTTCTACCAAGACGCCATCTAAACATAGGTTATGCACCATATACAGTACTGGTTTGTCCCCAGCCCTATTGAGAATGCACTGTAACACACACAATCTCTTTCCAGGCAGTTTTATTTTTCCAACACAGGCAAAAAGAAACCCCTACAAAAATAATTCATTCAGTCCATTCTGGTCTACGTCTCAGAGGGAATTTTCCACTTTGTCTTTCTCAGTTCTTTCTGCTGCAGGGCCTGCTGCAGGATTCTTCCTTGCTCTTTTAGCTAAGCACTGCCTTCCATGGCTTTCTCCATGAAGCCATGTTCTTCCACTCCCAGGGGACTCGGGCAGTTTTTCCTAGGGAATGGCCTGCTGCTCCTACTCCCCTTTCCCTACTGGTAGCCCCACTCTTTAGAGGTAACACCTGGCCACGAATAAAGTGTAGTTTATTGGTGGCCCTCAAGGTCAGATCACTGTTACTAGCATGCTTGTTTTGGTTAGGAGTGTGATTTTTTCCCCAGTGAGATCACTGTATCGGTACAACCCCAAGTGTGGATGCAATTATACCAATATAAAGATGTTTTATACTGGTTCAGCTTGTTCCCCTTTCCATATGGGAATAAATTACACTGATCGAAACACATTTATACCGGTATAAATGCATCCAAATGAAGGGAAACTGTGCCACTTATACCATTCCAGTATAAAGCAAGTGGTACCACTGGTGTACACACAAAGCCCAACTTTACCTCAGTTTGAATATCATGGAACCTAATCAGTGTATTTAATGTATTTCAAATATCTGTCACATTCTAAATGTTCTTTACTTCTCTGAGCAGCAGGGGTGTTCAAAGACTAAAAGGAAGTCAGTCTTTTGGTTGCAGTAATAGACACAGATTCTATAGAAATTTGTTAGTTTAAAGCCAGCCTTGTATTAGACACTTACATTCATGGAACAGAGAGACAAGAATGCATTATATCTGACCAGCGGCTTAACAAGACACCTGAACTTTCAGCCATGTTTCTCCAGTCCTGATCAAGATCCTGGCATCAAACTTTTGGAAAGGTTCCCCTGCGTGCATTTGTTTCAATATTAGTCAACTAGAAAACTGTTTCTGCTCTCAGTAAAGAACAGATTACCTTTGATTCAGTGGAAATGTCCACTCTTCAGAAGCCAATTGAAGCAGCTGTTGACTTTGCTACACACAAAGACTGATCCCAGCATATAGAAAAAAAAACTAACTAGGGTCATACATTTGTATATTTCTCATTGAAGATCTACAGCAGGGAATCCCTGCACCTCCTATTTTATATTCTGATTATAAACTGGATGATACTTGCCTCTCTCTCAGAGGTGTTGTTAATATTAATATTTGGAAGGGCTTTGAGATGCACAAGTGCTATAAAAGTACAAAACAATATTGACTACTAATGAAAAGATTTTCAGAAGAGACTAATGATTTTGGATGCTTCTCTTCTAGGGTACCCAACTTGAGATGCCTTAATGGGGCTCAGTTTTCAAAAAGTGACAAGTACCCAGCCTCTAAAAATCAGTCTCCTTTAAGGCATCTCAAGTCAAGAAAAAAGGACCCAAAGTGACTGTGCACTTCTGAAAATTCATGGTTTCCCCATCTCAGACAGATTAGCATAAATGAAATGGCATACTAATATGCCTGAAGTCATGACCAGGCAAGAAGATCCTAGAGGATTTTACTAGTTATAATAGTTATTTTAGCTCTAACTGATCAATGTTAACATATTTGCATTTTTTTAAATTTTACACTAATTTGATACTGCATTATTGTAAGACACAGTGGAGTAAATGATCCTTAATAACCACCAGTAATCTCAAATATTTAGACCAGCCATACATAAATAAGGCATCTGATATATTTTTGTTTTAGAGGCACTATCTTTTACTCAGTTTTATGGCTCCTACAGATTCAGCATCTGTTAATCAATGCCAGTGTTGCTTTACCTTGTGGCTATCAGTGTGAGTTAACTGGCAAGAGATTTCTGTTATAGATAAACTTTTAGATCACAAATCAACTGATGTTCTTTGGGTCTTTCTGCTAACACTGGAGGGTTCTTTTGACATTTGATAAAGTAGAAGGAGGAAAGGGCCGTGATGCAGTACACTGCACTCATATTTTCTTTGTGTAATGCCTTCATTCTTAAATCATTTGTTTGCATCTAGCTCATGCATCACTTTTTATGCACACGTAAAATAAAATAAAGTAAAATGTCCTTTTTCCCTTTGAAATCATCATGCTACAGAGGTTTTGAGATCATATAAACCAAACCTTGCATGATGAATTTCATACTTCATAAGAATACACCTATATGCAGCTAACAGTGTTAAACTGACACCTACTTGGGGACGTACAGTAAAGAGCAGGGGTTCTCAAACTGAGGGTCAGGACCCCTCAGGGGGTCGTGAGGTTATTACATGGGGGGTCGCAAACTGTCAGCCTCCACCCTAAACCCCGCTTTGCCTCTAGCATTATACTGGTGTTAAATATATTTAAAAAAGTGTTTTTAATTCACAGGGTAGGGGGTCGCACTCAGAGGCTTGCTATGTGAAAGGGGTCACCAGAACAAAAGTTTGAGAACCACTGGTAAAGAGCATTCAGAAAAAAAATGGAGAGTTATTGTTGGGTTAGTGATACTAGTAAAATCTAACAGCAATTGTCATATGGTATAATTCCCAAATCTGAACCTTAGCGTCCAAATTTTGGGTACCTGCATGAATTCCTCTAAGCTTAATTACCAGCTTAGATCTGATAGCTTGCCACTACCCAAAAATATAGTGTTTTGGGGCACTCTGATCTCCCCAACCTTCCCTGGGGACCCCGAGAACCCAAA